>NC_069504.1:865153105-865453105 GCF_027579735.1 Bombina bombina
TTAATGATTTGAGATCCTGATGGAAAAATGGTCCTTGAGACAGAAGGTCTGGTCTTAAAGGAAGTAGCCAAGGCTGGCAACTGGACATCCGGACAAGATCAGCATAGCAGAACCTGTGAGGCCATGCTGGTGCTACCAGAAGCACAAACGATTGTTCCATGATGATCTTGGAGATCACTCTTGGAAGAAGAACTAGAGGCGGGAAGATATATCAGGTTGGTAAAACCAAGGAACTGCTAACGCATCCACCGACTCTGCCTGAGGATCCCTGGACCTGGACAAGTACCTGGGAAGTTTCTTGTTTAGATGGGAAGCCATCAGATCTATTTCTGGAAGACCCCACACATCTGAACAATCTGAAAAAACACATCTGGATGGAGAAACCACTCCCCTAGATGTAAAGTCTGACGGCTGAGATAATCCGCTTCCCAATTGTCTACACCTGGGATATGTACAGCAGAAATTAGAGCTGAATTCCGCCCAAGAAAGTATTCAAGATACTTCTTTCATAGCTAGAGGACTGTGAGTCCCACCCTGATGATTGACATATGCCCCAGTTGTGATATTGTCTGTCTGAAAACAAATTAATGGTTCTCTCTTCAACAGAGGCAAAACCTGAAGAGCCCTGAAAATAGCACAGAGTTCTAAAATATTGATTGGTAACCTCGCCTCTTGAGATTTCAAAACCCCTTGTGCTGTCAGAGATCCCCAGACAGCTCCCCAACCTGAAAGACTTGCATCTGTTGTGATTACAGTCCAGGTTAGAAGAACAAAAGAGGCCCCTTGAACTATACGATGGTGATCTAACCACCAAGTCAGAGAGAGTCGAACATTGGGATTAAAGGATATTAATTGTGATATCTTTGTATAATCCCTGCACCATTGATTCAGCATACAAAGCTGAAGAGGTCTCATATGAAAATGAGCAAAGGGGATCGCGTCCGATGCTGCAGTCATGAGACCTAAAACTTCCAATCACATAGCCACTGAAGGGAATGATTGAGACTGAAGGTTTCGACAAGCTGAAACCAATTTTATTTGTCTCTTGTCTGTTAGAGACAGAGTCAAGGACACTGATGCATCCTGTAAGTCTATAGTGGACATATAATAACCTTGCTGAACAAAAGGCAGAATAGTCCTTATAGTCATCATTTTGAAAGTTGGCACTCTTACAAAACTATTCAAAATTTTCAGATCCAGAACTGGCCTGAATGAATTTTCTTTCTTTGGGACAATAAATAGATATGAATAAAACCCCAGACTCTGTTCCTGAAACGGAACTGGTATGATTACCACGGAAAGCTCTAGATCTGAAACACACTTCAGAAAGGCCTGAGCCTTCACTGGATTTGCTGAGAAAAAAAAAATCTTCTCACAGGAGGTCTTACTCTAAATCCTATTCGATACCCTTGAGAGACAATACTCTGAATCCATTGATTTTGGACAGAATCTGCCCAAATGTTTTGGAAAAATTTAAATCTGCCGCCCACCAGCTGAGCTGGAATGAGGGCCGCACCTCCATGCAGACTTGGGGGCTGGCTTTTGTTTCTTAAATGGCTTGGATTTATTCCAACTTGAAGAAGGTTTCCAATTGGAACCAGATTCTTTGGGGGAAGGATTGGCTTTCTGTTCCTTATTATGTCGAAAAGAACGAAAATGATTAGAAGCTTTAGATTTATCCTTAGATTTTTTATCCTGAGGTAAAAAAACTCCCTTCCCCCCAGTGACAGTTGAAATAATAGAATCCAACTGAGAACCAAATAAATTGTTACCTTGGAAAGAAAGAGATAGTAATCTAGACTTAGATACCTTGTCAGCATTCCAATATTTGAGCCACAAAGCTAAAATAGCTAAAGACATAGATTTAACATCAATTTTGATGAGATCAAAATAGCATCACAGATAAAATGATTAGCATGTTGAAGCAAGCAAACAATGCTAGACAAACCAGGATCTGTTTCCTGTTGTGCTAAGCTTTCCAAATAAAACGTTGAAGCAGCTGCAACATCAACCATGGATATAGCAGGCCTAAGAATGTAGCCAGAAAATAAATAAGCTTTCCTTAGATAAGATTCAAGTTTCCTATATAAAGGGTCCTTAAAAGAAGTACTATCTTCCATAGGAATAGTAGTATATTTGGCAAGAGTAGAATTAGCCCCATCAACTTTTGGGATTTTTTCCCAAAACTCCAATCTAACTGCTGGCAAAGGATACAACTTTTTAAACCTAGAAGAAGGAATAAAAAAGTACCAGGCCTATTCCATTCCTTTGAAATCATATCAGAAATAGCATCGGGAACTGGAAAAACATCTGGAGTAACCACAGGAGGTTTATAAACAGAATTTAAACGTTTACTAGTTTTAGTATCAAGAGGACTAGTTTCCTCAATATCCAAAGTAATCAACACCTCTCTTAACAAGGAACGAATATACTCCATCTTAAAGAGATAAGTAGATTTGTCAGTGTCAATATCCGAGGTAGGATCTTCTGAACCAGATAGATCCTCATCAGAGGAGGATAATTCAGTATGTTGTCAGTCATTTAAAACTTCATCAACTTTATGAGAAGTTTTAAAAGACCTTTTACGTTTATTAGAAGGTGAAAAAGCCTTCTGAATCGCATCAGCAATTAAATCTTTTATATTCACAGGGATATCATGTACATTAGATGTTGAAGGAACAACAGGCATTGTACTAGTACTGATGGATACATTCTCTGCATGTAAAAGCTTACATTGACAACTCTAACATACTACAGCTGGAGATATAATCTCCACTAACTTACAACAGATACACTTAGCTTTGGTAGACCTTATCAGGCAGCAGGGTTCCAACAGTGGTTTCTGAGACAGGATCAGATTAAGACATCTTGCAAATGTAAGCAAAAAAAACAACATATAAAGCAAAATTATCAATTTATTTATATGGCACTTTCAGGAATGGGAAAAAAATGCAAACAGCATAGCCCTATGAGCATAAAAAAGGACAAGAGGCATAGAGGAAGTGGGGTTTAAATAATTAAATTACTTGGCACCAAGTATGACATGCAATGCAAAATTAAATTTTTTGGCGCCAACAACATCCGGAAATGACGCAACTCGCGTCATGGCAGACGCAACCTTGTGCAAGGAAACCTGACGTCAACTAAGATGCCGGAAATGATGAATATCAGCACTCGCAAGCCTAATTTTGCCCGCAAAAATGAATGAAAAAGCAGTCAATTTGATGAAAAGGACTATACCCCAGGTAAGAAAAAATAACTTCTTAAATATGTTTCCCAATTTTGAAACTGATAGTCTGCAAAAGGAAATATACATAAACCTGACTCATGGCAAATAGAAGTACAATACATATATTTAAAAATTTATATTAATACATAAAGTGCCAAACCATAACTGAGAGTGTCTTAAGAAATGAAAACATACTTACCGAAAGACACCCATCCACATATAGCAGATAGCCAAACCAGTACTGAAACAGTATCAATAGAGGTAAGGGAATAGGAGAGTATATCGTCGATCTGAAAAGGGAGGTAGAAGATGAATCTCTACAACCGATAACTGAGAACCTTAGAAAAGATTTCCCGTGAGGAAAACCATAGAATCAATAGGTGATACTCTCTTCACATCCCTCTGACAAACACTGTACTCTGAGAGGAATCGGGCTTCAAAATGCTGAGAAGTGCATATAACAGAAGAAAATCAAGCACAAACTTACTTCACCACCTCCACAGGAGGCAAAGTTTGTAAAACTGAATTGTGGGTGTGGTGAGGGGTGTAATTTATAGGCATTTTGAGGTTTGGGAAACTTTGCCCCTCCTGGTAGGATTGTATATCCTCTTTTAATGACATAGCATCCGAATCTGTATGAGGCAAAACATTCCCTGAATCAGAAATTTCACCCTCAGACAGTAATTCCCTAATCCCCAACTCAGAGCACTGTGAGGGAACATCAGAAATAGCTTATAAAGCATCAGAGGATTCAGTAGTTACATTAATACTTGACCTACTGCGTTTACCCTGCAACACTAGCAATTTAGACAATACCTCTGTAAGGGTAGTTAACATAATTGCAGCCATCTCCTGCAGAGTAAAGGAATTAGACGCACTAGAAGTACTTGGCGTCGCTTGTGTGGGCATAAAATGTTGTGACACTTGGGAAGAATTGGATGGCATATCCTGATTCTCTTCAGACTGAGAATCATCCCTAGGCACACTTACTTTATTTAAAATATGCTTTTTACATTGTAAAGCCCTTTCAGTACAAAAGTTACACAATGTTAGAGGGGGTTGCACAATAGCTTCTAAACACATACAACAATAAGAAACCTCAATGTCGGACATGTTGAACAGACTAGTAATACCACAAAAGTAATTTAAACACTTATTTATAGCATAAAATAAACATTAGAAAAAACGTGTACTGTGCCTTTAAGAAAAGAGAAAGTGAATAATTTTTCCAAAATGCACAAAAAACGTTAAATGATTCCAAAATTTTACTTAATATCGTTGGTTAATCCAAAAATTACTGCACCCAGAAGCAAGGGCAGAAATAAGGCTTTAGAAGTACTTATATCAACATGTAGTCAAAAGATAGATAAAAATATACTCTGCACCTCGCCACAGCTCTGCTGTGGCGCCTACCTGCCCCCAGGGTACTCGAATCAAGTTTCCAACCCTTCAGACCAGCTACACAGTCAAAGAGCCACAGGGTCACTGTTTGCTGCTGCTAAGCCTGAAGAAATTGCGCCAAAATAGGCTCCGCCCCTTAAGGTCAAAAGTTGGAGTAGGCCTAAACAACACCGCATGGAAATGCAGTTTTGCACTAAAGTAAAAATACACACACAATATAACCCTCAAGCATAAAACCAATAAGTTTTAAGTGCCAAAAATAAAAAAACAAAACATTGTTTTTTATATTGTCTCCCATGTCACATAATGCCCAAATATCAACTAATGATAAATATAAAATAGGGACTCCAGTAACACCCCTCTTATTAAAATAGGTTTTACTGCTTACCCCATTCCCATACAGGGAAATAATGCCAGCCAGTTCTGATACACCAAGTCTCCTCAGAAAAAAAGGCTGCACATACCGGTCTCCACACTGAAGATGTCTCATGGTTACCTTCGAAGTCTTGTGGGAACCAGCGTGGATCTTAGTTACAAATGCCCCCTGAGGAAAATAGTACGCACCTCTACCATTTAAAATAAAAACCTTCTTGATTGAAGAAACTAAAACTAACACCTCACTTTACCATGTCTTCCTAGTATAACACAGGCAAAGAGAATGACTGGGGGTGGAGGGGAAGGGGAGGGGCTATATATATACAGCTCTGCTGTGGTGCTCTTTGCCACTTCCTGTTAGCAGGAGGTTAATATCCCACAAGTAAGGATGAAATCCGTGGACTCGTCATATCTTTGTAAAAGAAATGAAGACTTTAAATGCTAAACAGCATTATAAACCTGATAATATAGATTGTATCACCATCCAACTAAGTTTAATGAACAAAAACATTTGCTAACAGCACCTAATTAAATAATCACACAAAAGACTGCATTATTTAACTTGCATTTTTCTGCAATCAGTTCTCTGCAGTGTTAGCATGTTAGATAATATTGGGTCTGCACCTATTCTATGCATTTCAATCTGCAGTGATTAATAGGCAGTTAGGCACCCTCACCTCAAGCTGCTGGACAGGAAGATAATAGGGTAGAGGCTGCTAAAACTTGTTGCTCGATAGCTATTGTCTGCTCTGCGTACACAGATCAATTTAAGGCTGTTAAGTTGCATAACTTTGCTGCAAAACAAGCAGACAGCTCCACCTACTGGCTATTTTAATTAGTGCACTTTACTTTCCAAAGCTTTTCAATAGCAGTCACATAACTGGAAAAAAAAAGGTTGTTATTCTGAACCGGCGCAAACTGAGGGATATATATATATAGATACACTATATATATATATATATATATATATATATATATATATATATATATATATATATATATATATATATATATATATATATATAAAACGGTGGAAACATGTAAATCAGGTTGAAGTTCCAGGGTACCGCCAAGGCATCTATTAGCTCTGCCAGGGGATCCCTGGATTGCGACCCGTATCTGGGCAGATTGGAATTGAGTCTGGACGCCATGAGATCTATCTCTGGCGTCCCACATCTGGTGCAGATCTCCACGAACATCTCGGGATGGAGGAACCATTCCCCTGGATGAAACGTCTGTCTGCTCAGAAAATCCGCTTCCCAGTTGTCTACACCCGGAATGTGGATCGCTGATAGTGAACAATTGTGAGTCTCCGCCCACTCCAGAATCCGAGATACTTCCCTCATGGCTAGGGAGCTTCTTGTCCCCCTCGATGGTTTATGTAAGCCACCGAGGTAATGTTGTCCGATTGGAATCTAATGAACTGGGACGACGTTGAATATCGCTCGAAGTTCCAAAATATTTATCGGTAGACTCAATTCTTCTCAAATCCATCTGCCCTGTGCCCTTCTGGCACCCCAAACAGCTCCCTATCCTGATAGACTTGCATCCGTGGTCACAATCTCCCAGGATGGTCTCAAAAAGGATGTCCCCTGAGACAACTGCCCCGGTCCAGTCCACCAAGATAGGGACTCACTCACCGGTCTGTTTAGAGATATCTGTTGGGACAGATCTGAATGATCGCCGTTCCATTGTCTCAACATGCAAAGCTGAAGAGGTCTGAGATGGAACCTGGCAAATTGAATGACATTTATGCTGGATACCATGAGCCAGATCACCTCCAAACACCTGGCCACAGATGTCCTGGAGGATGTCTGAATAGCTAGACAGTTGGACGCAAGCTTGCAACGTCTCTGATCCGTCAAAAATATCTTCATGGCTGAAGAATCTATTATCGTACCCAGGAATTCCACCCTGTTACTGGGGACCAATGAACTCTTTCCTTTGTGTATCTTCCACCCATGGGACCAAAGGAGAAGGAGAAGAGCTCTCAAGTGATCCTTAGCAAGACTGTAAGACGGAGCCTGGATCAGGATATCGTCCAGATAAGGTGCCACTGCAATTCCTCTGGCTCTCGCTACTGCGAAAAGAGCTCCCAGAACCTTTGTGAAGACTCTTGGGGCAGTCGCCAGACCAAACGGAAGGGCCACAAACTGGAAAATCTGGTCCAGGAAGGGGAATCTTAGAAACCTAAAGTGATCCTTGTGGACTGGAACGTGAAGGTAAGCGTCATTCAGGTCTATTGCCAACATGAATTGCCCCTGTTGAACAAGGGGCAAAATCGACTTGATCGTCTCCATCTTGAACGACGGAACGGACAAAAAAATTGTTTAGGGCCTTTAGGTCCAGAACTGGACGAAACGTGGCCTCCTTCTTTGGCCTTCTTTGGCCTCTTTCTGCCGGAGGGACTGGGACAATTACTCCAAGAGATGAGAGATCCCTCACACACCCCAGGAAGGCATCTCACTTTTCTGGTCTTGAAGATATGTGTGACAGGAGGAATCTGCCTCTGGGTGGATAAGACTTGAAACCTATCCTGTAGCCCTGGGAAACTACCTCCAGAACCAAAGGGTGTAAAACGTCTCCTCTCCAAGCCTCCGGAAACAGGTATAGTCTGCCTTCTACATGGTCCGAGGACGAACCTGGGCCGCCCCTTCATGCCGACTTTGATTCGGCGGGCTTCTCGTTCTGCTTGGACTTGTTCCAAGAGTTAGCTTGTTTCCAAGATCCCTTGGAATGCTCCGACTTTGTGGCAGGCTGCTGGCGCTGAGACTTGTCCACACAAAAGGGATGAAAAGTAGATTCCTTAGGCTTAGCCTTCTTATCTTGAGGCAAGAAGGTAACCTTGCCACCTGTGACCGTAGATATATGATAGAATCCAGGCTCGGACCAAACAAAACTTTCCCCTTGAATGGGAGGGAAAGCAAACAAGACTTGGAAGTCATGTCAGCAAACCACGACTTAAGCCACAGAGCGCTGCAGGCTAATACAAAAAACCCTGAAGTCTTAGCATTCAGGCGAATAATCTGCATGTTAGCATCACAAATGAACGAATGAGCCACTCTTAAGGCCTTGATTTTTTCTAAAATCTCATTGAGAGTAGTCTCCACCTCGACCATTGCTGATAGAGCGTCACACGAGTAGGTAACCGCACCAGCCACCGCCCCATCGGTTGAAAAACGAATTCCGTAAGTTGTAACATCTTCCGCAACATGGACTCCATCTTTTTATCCATGGGTTCCTTGAAAAAGGAGCTATTCTCTAGCACAATAGTCATTCTCTTAGCGAGCGTGGAGATAGCACCATCCAACCTTAGGCACGATTCCCCACAGTTCAAGCTGCGTGTCTGGGAAGGGAAAAGCTTTTTAAAAGAAGAGGGGGAAAAGGGCAAACCAAGTTTCTCCCATTCATTCTTAATAATGTTAGCGATTGTGACTGCAACCAGGAAGGCCTGGGTCACTACCCTATCCTCATAAACCCTATCCAGTTTAGGGATCGAAGGTTCCTCCGGTAGTTTCGGTTCCGGAAGGCAAGGCGGTTCCAAGGCACCGCAATAA
This sequence comes from Bombina bombina, assembly GCF_027579735.1. Classification (NCBI taxonomy): domain Eukaryota; kingdom Metazoa; phylum Chordata; class Amphibia; order Anura; family Bombinatoridae; genus Bombina; species Bombina bombina. The sequence continues at coordinate 865,161,668 of NC_069504.1, forward strand.
TGGCCGCAGAACAAGCCGTCTGTAATTGATCAGCGAAGTCTGGAGGCCAAAGGGCCCCTCCCGCAGGAGGATTAGTAGTGCCCTGGGGAACTGCTTGTGTAATCGGGAGATTATTGCAGGGAACGCACCTCGCGGGGTAGCGAACCCTCAAAGGTGGACGGCTCAGTCGTACTAAATACCTTATTCTTTATGGAAATAGCAATATTGTCAAAGCATGTGGAACAGAGTTGAGTAGGTGGCTCGACTGGAACCTCCTTACAATATACACAGTTAATGGGTTTAGATAAAGAGGGAGTATCCTCTAACATATTAGAGTCCTCCATAGCATGCGCCTTTATTGCGGACTTTATCAAAAAATAAATGGCACCTTTATATCCCAATGGCCGGGGCACTCACCACCTCCTACAACCCTGTCTACAAGAAACAGCCTTCGTCTCCTCCGAACACAGGTCGAGAAAGAGGAATTTGCAGAGGCCACACCAGGTCACATGCCGTGCCATGCAGGACCGCCCCTGCCCTCAAGAGAAAAACGCGGCAAAAAGGCCTGCCTCAATCCCTCGCAATGAACTGTGTTCCACACTGACAGAGCCTCATCTCACACAAATGCAGTGAAAACACAATAAACCCTAGATTCTATAAAGATAAAAGGAGCCACACTGTGACCCTGTCTTCACGCGTTATCAAATATATAGAAATGAAACGATCCTACCAGAATCAACGCAGTGGAACAGGAACACGGCCCTTCAAGCGTGACAGGTTAGTAGCATTGCTCCTGACATGGACATGAGAGAAGAAAAGCAGGCAGCGAAACTCGTCAACAGGAGTCGGGATGGGTTTAGCAGAAAGACTATCCCTGCATCTCCGGACTCTAACTTTCACCCATGCTCTCACAGAGAGGCTGACAGGGCTACTTAAAACTCCAGTCCCATTTCGAAGAGTACTACCCTCCATTAGAGAATACTCTAATCTTCCAACACTTCTCTTGTGATGAAAGGCAAAGAATGACTGGGGAATGAGGGGAGTGGGGGAGGTATTTAAGCCTTTGGCTGGAGTGTCTACCTTTCTAGCTGGAACAAGGGAACTCTTTTCCAGATTCACTTTCCATCCGTGGGAACGTAGAAAAGACAACAAGGTCTGTGCATGAAATTTTGCTTGTTGAAAAGATGGCGTCTGAACCAAAATGTCATCCACGTATGGCGCTACCGCAATTTCCCAAGACCTGATCACTGCCAAGAGAGCTCCCAGGACCTTTGAAAAAATTCTGGGAGCTGTGGTAAGGCCAAAACGGAAGTGTTTGTCTAAAAAAGGCAAATCTCAGGAACTTGTGATGACCCTGTGAATGGGAACATGAAGATATGCATCCTTCAGGTCTATGGTTGTCATAAACTGACCCTCTTGTATTAAGGGAAGAATGGAACGAATAGTTTCCATGTTGAAGGACGGTACTCTGAGAAACTTGTTTAAACGCTTCAGATCTAGAATAGGACGGAAAGTTCCTTCCTTTTTGGGAACTATAAACAGATTGGAATAGAAACCTAGACCCTATTCCTGTACAGGAACTGGAACTATCACTTCCAGGGAGGAAAGGTCATGAACACATTTTAAGAATGCCTCTTTTTTTTATCTGTTCTGCAGATAATCTTGAGAGGTGAAAACTGCCCCTGAGAGGAAAAGACTTGAATTCTAATTTGTAACCCTGGGATACTATGTCCATAGCCCAAGGATCTGGAACATCTCGTACCCACGCTTGAGAGAACTGAGAAATTCTGCCCCCCACTTGATCCGATTCCGGATCAGGGGGCAAACCCTTCATGCCAATTTGGATTAAGCTGTGTGTTTCTTTGACTGCTTCCTCTTGTTCCAAGACTGATTAGGTCTCCAAGAAGACTTGGACTGCTCCTGCTTGGAAGAAGAAGGGGAAGGCTTAGGGGAATTACTCTGACGTCCCTTAGGTCTATGCTTCTTATCTTGAGGTAGAAAAGACCCTTTTCCACATGTAATATCAGAAATTATTTCTGCCAGATCAGGTCCAAACAAGCTCTTACCCTTGTAAGGAATCACCAAAAGCTTTACCTTTGAGGAAACATCAACTGACCAAGATTAAAGCCACAAAGCCCTGCGGGCTAGCACCGCAAAGCCGGAAGACTTAGCTCCCAGTCTAATAACCTGCATGATAGCATCAGAAATAAAGGAATTGGCTAGCTTAAGAGCCATAATCCTATCTTGGATCTCATCCAAAGGAGTCTCTACCTGAAGAGAATCAGACAGGGCATCAAACCAGTAGGATGCCGCACTTGTCACAGTGGCAATACACACAGCCGGTTGCCATAGGAGACCTTGATGAACATATATCCTCGTTAAATAGGCTGTTTGTCCATTGGGTCCTTAAAGGAACAGCTATCCTCAATAGGAATAGTAGTTCTTTTAGCCAAAGTAGAAATGGCCCCTTCTACTTTAGGTACAGTGTGCCAAGGCTCTTTAACAGAGTCAGCGACAGGAAACCTCTTTTTAAAAATAGAAGACGGGGAAAAAGGTATCCCTGTGTAATAATGTCCGTAGCACGGTCAGGAACCGGAAACACTTCCAAAGAGGAAGGAACATCAAAAACTTAAATTATGCTTACCTGATAATTTTCCTTTCTTCAGATGGATAGAGTCCACAGTTGCATTCATTACTTTTGGAAATTCAGAACCTGGCCACCAGGAGGCGGCAAAGACACCCCAGCCAAAGGCTTAAAAACTCCTCCCACTTCCCTCATCCCCCAGTCATTCTGCCGAGGAAAAAGGAACAGTAGAAAATATATCAGGGTGAAAAGGTGCCAGAAGAACAAAAATAGACACCCCACAGAAAAAATACGGACGGGGAGCTGTGGACTCTTTCCATCTGAAGAAAAGAAAATTATCAGGTAAGCATAATTTAAGTTTTTCTTTATAAATGGAAAGAGTCCACAGCTGCATTTATTACTTTTGGGAAAAGAATACCCAAGCTATATAGAGGACACTGAATGCAAAAACGGGAGGGTACAAGAGGCGGCCCCATTCTGAGGGCACCAGGCCTGAAAACCCCTACCCAACAAAATCCCGCTTTGTCCGAAGCCGAGAACAACTTTGAAAAAAAAAAGAAAAAGCCCAAGGACACTGACCCACAGATAGTCCACAGCCTTGCTAGAGACCGCAGGAACTAGACTCCACTGAGTCAACAGCCTCCAAGAGACCCCGTCGCCCAGCAGTCGGTCTCCAAACAACACACCCCATACTAAAGAAAGGGAACAAACTACCGTATTTTTTTCACAAAGAAGAAAAGGCACAGAGAAAACATGATTGTACTTGTAAAGCGCAGCTAATCCCCCTTAAGGGACTCAAGGCGCTGCTCATTTTATCAACCTCGAAAGGAGGAAAGGCTGAGTAGACCTCGCCAGGGATCGAACTTGCAACCCTCGGTTTGCTACAGTGCAGAGTAGCCACAGTGCATTAGTATGCTGATCTAGCTTCCAGCTAGCATAAGGAACTCCAGAAAAAAAAACCTAAAAAGGGCACAAACACAAAGCAAAAAAACCAGAGAAACAAGGTCAGGCTAACATAGACCCAACCAGTCTCATAGAAGTAAGGGGAGGCAACGCCCAGACCGCAGAAACAGAAACCACAGGATAAGGCCGGGAACCTGAAACAGAGAGGATCTTCCCCTAAAACAGTGCAACCGCACTCTAAAAATCAACTTCAGATGAAGGTACCCCAAGTCGCAAAAATGTAGCTCAGAATACCGAAATATTCAGAAACTAAACCTTGTGCAGCAAGCTCAGATAGGTCTGACGAACAACACCTGAAGCAAAAACACTGCACACTGCAGTCATCTAAAAAAGACTCTGAAACTTAAAGGGACAGTAAAGTCACAAAAAATATTTCATGATTTAAATAGGGCATGTAATTTTAAACAACTTTCCAATTTACTTTTATTACCAATTTTGCTTTGTTCTCTTGGTATTCTTAGTTGAAACCTAAATCTAGGAGATTCATGTGCTAATTTCTTAGACCTTGAAGACTGCCTCAAATCGGAAAACATTTTGACAGTTTTTCACCACTAGAGGGCGTTAGTTCATGTGTTTCATATAGATAACATTGAGCTCCGGCACGTGAAGCTCCTAAGAGCAAGCACGGATCGTCTAAAAATGCATGTCTATCAAAAGAACTGAAATAAGGGGGCAGTTTGCAGAGGCATAGATACAAGGTAATCACAGAGGTAAAAAGTATATTATTATAACTGTGTTGGTTATGCAAAATTGGGGAATGAGTAATAAAGGGATTATCTACCTTTTTAAACAACAAAAATTCTGGTGTTTACTGTCCCTTTAAATACTTGCAGGGCAAGAAGAAAGCAGCTGAAGACAGGATCCTTCAAATTGCTAAGTATCCACTAACCAGCGGAAAAGGTCGCAGGCTAAGAGCCGCCAGTCCTTGCCACAAATCCTGAACGTGGAGAAAGGATAAACCTCAAGAGGCTTACCGTACCTTTAATGCTCCGAGGACAAATTTAGCAGAGCAACAGATCTCAGATCCTGCTCCAACACCGGACCAGCCCAAGCTACAGACATGTCCGATAGACAGGGGGAACAGAAGTCCCCAACAAGCAGCACCCAGGGAATGGAAAGAAAAAAGGGGGGGACTCACCCACACCAACAGAGCTCGGATGCCAACCCAATCCACTCCTCCAAAATAAGGCACTCCCAAGGAGAACCGCCCCCGGGACCTGGAACAGAGAAAAGAGCAAAAGATCCAACCTCCTACACACAGGGCAGGACAAAGAACCTCCAGAGAGAGGAAACCCCAGCTCATAAGCAAGACAAACTATGTCACAACATAGGGACCCTGAAAAAAACTGTGTCGTCCTGAATCAGTCCACAGGATCAGAAGTCTCCAGACATCCAAGAAGGATCCAAGACATCCAAGAAGGATCCAAGACAAGAACCAGGGACCCAGAATCGTCCTAGAACGAACAACACCCTCAGGGAACACAAGATAGCCTGTCTGAAGCAATCAGACCTCACAGGGGATAAGAACCGGGATCCCGGAAAACGGGTACAGGACTCACTCGTAATTCCCAGCCCAAAGGGAAGAGAACACCCTTAGCTGGAGATCAACACCCCCCCCCCCCCGCCAAGGTACTAGGCCGCGACAAAGTCATGCAATTTCTGTAGAGCCCAAAGGCCCCAAGGGCAACATCAAGGGAAATGAGGATGAGAACAGTCACCAAAAAGAGAGTAGAAAGAAAGGCTAGTCTCCATAATCCTTTCAGATTAACGTTCCAGAGGACCACACCCAAGGGAGAAGAATGCAAAGCATCCCGAACCCAGGCAGAAAAACATCCCCTAAGCAAAAAGCTTGGAAAAAGAGACAACACTTCCTAACACCCCTGATATTGAGACGACTAACTCCTGAAGGAAGACAGAGCCTCATGGCCTTCACTTCCTAATTAAGCGTCCAAAACCGCCAGAAAAACCTGAGGTCCAGAAAGTCTTGACCCAAAGGAAGAGAGCCTCTAAAAGGACACTTCCAAAGAGACCATGAAAGGCAAAACCGTAAGAACGGTGGTATGAAGGACCTAAATCCTCCAAACCTCCAACCCACAATGGGAAGGAATACTCTAGTTCCCAGAAAATCGGAAATTACTGAGCATGTCGCTGGGGATCTCAACAGAGTCCCGGCTCACTAGATTGAAAGGCGAATGAGGACTGAACCAATCCCTCATGCCCCTAAGCAACCAAGGACCCTCAAGTCCTTTCAGGATGCTAATTGAAGTTTGTAAATAAAACAAGCAAACACAAATTATATTGTTATTACTAGGCGCCGTCACCGGACATAAAAAGGTGCCACGTGTCTGAACTAGGCCTCAAAGAAGGAAGGAGTTGTACCCAGTCAGGAGCAGCCGGAAACCAAGGGCCCCAGCACTGTCAAGGCCACATAGAGTCTCCCCCAATGATGGAGGGATAAAGAACAGTCAGACTTTTGTAAACAGTGCAACAACAAAATCGAGAGTATCAATTCCAGAGAAGAAAGTTTCCAAAGGAAACCTCACACCACAACATAAGCTTTAGACTAAATAAAAATCATGCTCATTGGATGAAAAAAAAAAGATAAGGCAACCCGTAGGTTATCGCCCAGGAAGAACGGACAGACTCGCAGGACCAACCCAAAAGGGGTCCGAAACTTCCAAGCTCAGAACTGGAAAAGGATACACAAGTAACAAAGACTATAAGAAGAATACTTCATCCTCTTATGTCTATGTATGCAAGCCAGTCGAAGAGTAAGACTGAGAATCCCCAGACCCATTAGGAATGGTTTCCTCCAGCAACGCCAAAAACATGCCTTAGTAGAACACGAAGGCGCGCCAGTCTAACGAAAGGCGCAACATACCCCAGCCGGGACAAAAGGAAACACTGGCCCCGAAGGTTGACCCTTGAGGCCTCAGGGGCAGTCGCTCCCCTGAAAGGCTGAACTGGACCAGGCGATCCCACGCCTGACGAGCCCCGGTTAACGAAACACGGACAATATCGTAAGCACACTCCCGGGAGGTGCAGATGCACCAGCGCCAAAGATATGCCCATGCGGAACCGTGTCGTAACCTCCGGTGGGAACAGGCCACACTCCATAGAAGGATAAGTAGCGTTTGGGTTACCTGCATGTTGGTGGTAGGGAACTCGTCTCGTGAGAAATAGAATTCCCAGAGGCGGATGGCTCAGTGGGCACCCGATTCCCCGATCTCGAGGAACAGAGCACTCTAAAACGGCATTCGGAACATAACTGATGGGCATGTATCACCCGGGCCATTCATATTCTTCGAAAGAAGTAGAGTCGGAATCAGAGACATCCGTCTCCAAGAATCCTCCAAAACTGGGACACTGCCACCTCCAGAGAACCAGACACCAGCGGACCAGGATTTCTCCGTCGCCACGCGGTCAGGAAAGCGGAAATGGAGTCAAGAGGTAAACCGTGCAGCCATGCAAAAGCGAGCCCGACCGAAAAGGCTGCGTCACTAGACATAGGCCGTTATGTTCCAAAATAGCCATGAGCCGAAACAACACTACACAGTAGCAGACAGAATCACATAACAAACATGATTATAAACCCCCCTGTTCAATAATCCCCCTCTGGAGAGTCTGAATCGGAGACATCCATCTCCAAGAATCCTCCATAACTGGGACACTGCCACCTCCAGAGAACCAGACATCAGCGGACCAGGATTTCTCAGTCGCCACGCGGTCAGGAAAGCGGAAATGGAGTCACAAAGTAAACCGTGCAGGCCATGCAAAAGCGCGTCTGACCGAAAAGGCCGCATCACTAGACATAGGCCGTTATGTTCCAAAATAGCTATGAGCCGAAGCAACACTACACAGTAGCAGACAGAATCACATAACAAACATGATTATAAACCCCCCTGTTCAATAATCCCCCTCAGGAGACATTAACCCTTGATTCCTAGATACAAAAAGGAGCCTCACTGAGACCCTATGTTAAAGTTATCCCTGAAAGGTTGTAGCCCCTCTCAGAAAAACAGTTGTATTTACAATACATCCATGATGAAAGTAAAATGAAACGATCTTACCGGAATCTACGCCGTGGAACAGGAACACGGCCCTTCAAGTGTGACAGATAGTAGCGCCGCTTCTGCCATGGACTTGAGAGAAAAAAGTAGGCAGCGAAACTTGTCAACGCTGATTGCTTATGGAGCTGTTAATATGAGTCGGGATGGTTTTGCAGAAAGACTCTCACTGCATCTCTGGATTCTAACTTTCACCCATGCTCTCACTGAGAGGCTGACAGGACTACTTAAAACGCCAGTCCCATCCTGAAGAGTACTACCCTCCATAAGAGACTATCAAAAACTTCTGACACTTCTCCAACCTCCTGGGACGAAAGGCAAAGAATGACTGGGGGATGAAGGAAGTGGGGAGGTATTTAAGCCTTTGGCTGGGGTGTCTTTGCCTCCTCCTGGTGGCCAGGTTCTGAATTCCCAAAAGAAATGAATGCAGCTGTGGACTCCATTTATGAAGAAAATAACTATTAAGTTTACGTAATTTCTTAGGAATGACAACAGCAGGGGTGTCAGAGTCATCCAGAGTAGCCAAAATCTCCTTTAACAGTACACAAAGGTGTTCAAGCTTAAATCTGAAGGATACAACTTTAGCATCAGAAGAAGGCATTACACTGTCCAAATCTGAGATTTCACCCTCAGAGGCTACCGACGTATCTTTCTCATCAGATTTATGAGGAAGGGCAACTTGTGTAGCAAGAGCTGGATCAGAAACCTTACTATCTGAACCTCTAATTTTCTTCTTGCGTTATCCTTTTAAAATAGGAAAGGCAGCTAACGCCGCAGATACTGCTGAAGATACCTGGGCAGCAATTTCTGCTTCTAAATAAACTCCTCCAGGAGATTGAGAGGAACCGCAGGGCACTAAATGTGACGCCATTGAGGCTTGGGACAAAACAGGAGAAAGCTGTGGCAATGCCTGAACAGCATCATCCTGAGAGACGTTGGGCACAGCATAAAAATGATTTTGTTTACACTGCAATGTTTTCTTAACACATAAGGAACAAAATTGCATAGGAGCAGCAATTTGTGCTTCTAAACACAAAAGGCACTGATTCATGAGAGCAGACTCCTGCTCCATGTCAGACATGGTCTCAGAAATACAATTAATAAAAAGAACAGACTATGATATACTTTTCCTTTAAAAAGCAAAATTATACCCATTAAAAAAAAGAGGTACAATAAAGGAGGTATCTAAAAAAGGTTTATTGTTTCTAAAAGAACCCTCAGCAAAAGAATTGGTTCCAGCAAACAGTATACTGACCCTCTCTATAAAGTCAAATGAAGAGCGCAGATACGCTCAAATAAGTCTCAGTACCTCCAAACCTCAGCAGTAACTAAGGGCGCCTACCTGCCTTCCGTTCCTTCGACTTCACCGAAAGAGACCTTAAATGAAGGGAATCGTTAATACTGCAAAGCGCTGCTGCGTAGCCGACACAGCTCCCAATACAAAGGAAAAAAGCGTCACCTGATCAGCGTAATGACCTGCGCCCCAAGAGGCACAAAAATACCAGAAACCGCCTCTGATACACTTAAAAGACTCAATCTCAGTAAAGAACTTCCCTTAGCGGGAGTAGATCGCAGGTAAAATTGCAGGTCAGATCGCAACACAGAAAGCGATCCCCGACAGCAAACACCCAAGCTTGTCAGGCTATAAATAAAAACTAAAAGAACCCTCATCTGGATGTCGGAATACACCAACATAACACTCTTGTGCTGAGTATAGTACAAAACATATAAGCCCAAGAGAACACAAAGCCCAAATAAAGTTAATCCCTTACTCTACTAAGGGAGATAACCCCACCTCACAACACATGCCTTATGTGCCTGTCCCCTGCCCTAAATCATTCCCATTCCAAGGCATTTTAGGTCTATATATATATATATATATATATATATATATATATATATATATATATATATATATATATATATATATATACACACATATATATATATATATATATATATATACATACATACATATATACATACATACATATATACACATATATACACACACATATACATACATATATATATACACATACATACAGTGGGGCAAAAAAGTATTTAGTCAGCCACCAATTGTGCAAGTTCTCCCACTTAAGAAGATGAGAGAAGCCTGTAATTTTCATCATAGGTATACCTCAACTATGAGAGACAAAATGTGGAAACAAATCCAGACAATCACATTGTCTGATTTGGAAAGAATTTATTTGCAAATTATGGTGGAAAATAAGTATTTGGTCAATATCAAAAGTTCATCTCAATACTTTGTTATATATCCTTTGTTGGCAATGACAGAGGTCAAACGTTTTCTGTAAGTCTTCACAAGGTTGTCACACACTGTTGCTAGTATGTTGGCCCATCCCTGCATGCAGATCTCCTCTAGAGCAGTGATGTTTTGGGGCTGTCGCTGGGCAACATGGACTTTCAACTCCCTCCAAATGTTTTCTATTTCATTTCTATTTCATTGTCATGTTGAAAGACCCAGCCACATTTCATCTTCAATGCCCTTGCTGATGGAAGGAGGTTTGCACTCAAAATCTCACGATACATGGCCCCATTCATTCTTTCATGTACACGGATCAGTCGTCCTGTTCCCTTTGCAGAGAAACAGCCTCAAAGCATGATGTTGCCACCCCCATGCTTCACAGTAGGTATGGTGTTCTTTGGTTGCAACTCAGCATTCTCTCTCCTCCAAACACAATGAGTTGTGTTTCTACCAAACAGTTCTACTTTGGTTTCATCTGACCATATGACATTCTCCCAATCCACTTCTGGATCATCCAAATGCTCTCTAGCATACTTCAGATGAGCCCGGACATGTACTGGCTTAAGCAGGGGGACACGTCTGGCACTGCAGGATCTGAGTCGCTGGCGGTGTAGTGTGTTACTGATGGTAGCCTTTGTTACGTTGGTCCCAGCTCTCTGCAGGTCATTCACTAGGTCCCCCCGTGTGGTTCTGGGATGTTTGCTCACCGTTCTTGTGATCATTTTGACCCCACGGGGTGAGATCTTGCGTGGAGCCCCAGATCGAGGGAGATTATCAGTGGTCTTGTATGTCTTTCATTTTCTAATTATTGCTCCCACAGTTGATTTCTTCACACCAAGCTGCTTGCCTATTGCAGATTCAGTATTCCCAGCCTGGTGCAGGTCTACAATTTTGTTTCTGGTGTCCTTCGACAGCTCTTTGGTCTTCACTATAGTGGAGTTTGGAGTGTGACTGTTTGAGGTTGTGGACAGGTGTCTTTTATAATGATAAGTTCAAACAGGTGCCATTAATACAGGTAACGAGTGGAGGACAGAGGAGCCTCTTAAAGAAAAAGATACAGGTCTGTGAGAGCCAGAAATCTTGCTTGTTTGTAGGTGACCAAATACTTTTTTTCCAAAATAATATGCAAATAAATTATTTCCAAATCAGACAATGTGATTGTCTGGATTTGTTTCCACATTTTGTCTCTCATAGTTGAGATATACCTATGATGAAAATTACAGGCCTCTCTCATCTTCTTAAGTGGGAGAACTTGCACAATTGGTGACTGACTAAATACGTTTTGCCCCACTGTATATATATAGCTTCTAGTCTTTTTGGAATATATATATATATATATATATATATATATATATATATATATATATATATATATATATATATATATATATATATATATATATATATATATATATATATATATATATATATATATATCTTGGGTGTTTCTTGATCTGCGCTGTGTACGTTGCAAATGGTTATTTTGCTCTAAATATTCCTCCTGATATATTTCAATGGCAGCTAGTTTCGGAATATTCCACTATCATCAAATGGAATGTAAAGGAAAAAAAGGTATGGAGTTGAGTTTCAGAGTTCAGCCCACATAGAATGGAGAAAAACAAAAACAAATTATGGTGCAGTATGTCAGTACTAGGCAATCAAAAACTAAAAGTGAGATTTAAATGTACTCACCTTGTTTAGCCTCAAACATGTGAGTTATGTTGGAAGCATGGAGGGGATGTAATCCCTATCTGTGGTAAAGATGTTTCCAGCTGGTATGCAGAAACTTTTAGCAGGTGGAAATCTTGATATCCCTGGAGTAGAAATATGTTGGTATTTCAGACAAACTTCTCCTCTCTGGAGTTAGGTAGAGAAACTAATTCTTTTTGCTGAATTTCTTTCCATGTTGCTGTTTATTTCTTTTCTCCTTCTTTATACTTGAAAGGCTTCTCCTCTCTGGAGTATGGTATAAACTTTATGTATGCAAACCAATTAGTGCTCAGTTTACATACTATGAGATCAATTGTGGATATTAATTGCAGCACTCATAAGATGTGTATAAATGATGCTTGCAAGGACACAAAGTGAAATTTAAAATAAAAACACTTATTTTCCAATGTCCAATAAAAAACATAATTTATGCTTACCTGATAAATTCCTTTCTTCTGTTGTGTGATCAGTCCACGGGTCATCATTACTTCTGGGATATAACTCCTCCCCAACAGGAAATGCAAGAGGATTCACCCAGCAGAGCTGCATATAGCTCCTCCCCTCTACGTCAGTCCCAGTCATTCGACCAAGAATCAACGAGAAAGGAGTAAACAAGGGTGAAGTGGTGACTGGAGTATAATTTAAAAGATATGTACCTGCCTTAAAACAGGGCGGGCCGTGGACTGATCACACAACAGAAGAAAGGAATTTATCAGGTAAGCATAAATTATGTTTTCTTCTGTTATGTGTGATCAGTCCACGGGTCATCATTACTTCTGGGATACCAATACCAAAGCAAAAGTACACGGATGACGGGAGGGATAGGCAGGCTCATTATACAGAAGGAACCACTGCCTGAAGAACCTTTCTCCCAAAAATAGCCTCCGAAGAAGCAAAAGTGTCAAATTTGTAAAATTTGGAAAAAGTATGAAGCGAAGACCAAGTTGCAGCCTTGCAAATCTGTTCAACAGAGGCCTCATTCTTAAAGGCCCAAGTGGAAGCCACAGCTCTAGTGGAGTGAGCTGTAATTCTTTCAGGAGACTGCTGTCCAGCAGTCTCATAGGCTAAACGTATTATGCTACGAAGCCAAAAAGAGAGAGAGGTAGCGGAAGCTTTTTGACCTCTCCTCTGTCCAGAATAAACGACAAACAGGGAAGAAGTTTGGCGAAAATCTTTAGTTGCCTGCAAGTAGAACTTGAGGGCACGAACTACATCTAGATTGTGTAGAAGACGTTCCTTCTTTGAAGAAGGATTTGGGCACAAGGATGGAACAACAATCTCTTGATTGATATTCCTGTTAGTGACTACCTTAGGTAAGAACCCAGGTTTAGTACGCAGAACCACCTTGTCTGAGTGAAAAATCAGATAAGGAGAATCACAATGTAAGGCTGATAACTCAGAGACTCTTCGAGCCGAGGAAATAGCCATTAAAAACAGAACTTTCCAAGATAACAATTTTATATCAATGGAATGAAGGGGTTCAAACGGAACACCCTGTAAAACGTTAAGAACTAAGTTTAAACTCCATGGCGGAGCAACAGCTTTAAACACAGGCTTGATCCTAGCTAAAGCCTGACAAAAAGCCTGGACGTCTGGATTTTCTGACAGACGCCTGTGTAACAAGATGGACAGAGCTGAAATCTGTCCCTTTAATGAACTAGCTGATAAACCCTTTTCTAACCCTTCTTGTAGAAAAGACAATATCCTAGGGATCCTAACCTTACTCCAGGAGTAACGTTTGGATTCGCACCAGTATAGGTATTTACGCCATATTTTATGGTAAATCTTTCTGGTAACAGGCTTTCTAGCCTGTATCAGGGTATCAATAACTGACTCAGAAAAACCACGTTTTGATAAAATCAAGCGTTCAATTTCCAAGCAGTCAGCTTCAGAGAAGTTAGATTTTGATGTTTGAATGGACCCTGTATCAGAAGGTCCTGTCTTAGAGGTAGAGACCAAGGCGGACAGGATGACATGTCCACTAGATCTGCATACCAAGTCCTGCGTGGCCATGCAGGCGCTATTAGAATCACTGATGCTCTCTCCTGTTTGATTCTGGCAATCAATCGAGGAAGCATCGGGAAGGGTGGAAACACATAAGCCATCCCGAATTTCCAAGGTGCTGTCAAAGCATCTATCAGAACCGCTCCCGGATCCCTGGATCTGGACCCGTAGCGAGGAAGTTTGGCGTTCTGGCGAGACGCCATGAGATCTATCTCTGGTTTGCCCCAACGTCGAAGTATTTGGGCAAAGACCTCCGGATGAAGTTCCCACTCCCCCGGATGAAAAGTCTGGCGACTCAAGAAATCCGCCTCCCAGTTCTCCACTCCCGGGATGTGGATTGCTGACAGGTGGCAAGAGTGTGACTCTGCCCAGCGAATTATCTTTGATACTTCCACCATTGCTAGGGAGCTTCTTGTCCCTCCCTGATGGTTGATGTAAGCTACAGTCGTGATGTTGTCCGACTGAAACCTGATGAACCCCCGAGTTGTTAATTGGGGCCAAGCCAGAAGGGCATTGAGAACTGCTCTCAATTCCAGAATGTTTATTGGAAGGAGACTCTCCTCCTGATTCCATAGTCCCTGAGCCTTCAGAGAATTCCAGACAGCGCCCCAACCTAGTAGGCTGGCGTCTGTTGTTACGATTGTCCAGTCTGGCCTGCTGAATGGCATCCCCCTGGACAGGTGTGGCTGATGAAGCCACCATAGAAGAGAATTTCTGGTCTCTTGATTCAGATCCAGAGTAGGGGACAAATCTGAGTAATCCCCATTCCACTGACTTAGCATGCATAATTGCAGAGGTCTGAGGTGTAGGCGTGCAAAAGGTACTATGTCCATTGCCGCTACCATTAAGCCGATCACCTCCATACATTGAGCTACTGACGGGTGTTGAATGGAATGAAGGGCACGGCATGCATTTTGAAGCTTTGTTAACCTGTCCTCTGTCAGGTAAATCTTCATTTCTACAGAATCTATAAGAGTCCCCAAGAATGGAACTCTTGTGAGAGGAAAAAGAGAACTCTTCTTTTCGTTCACTTTCCATCCATGCGACCTTAGAAATGCCAGAACTAACTCTGTATGAGACTTGGCAGTTTGAAAGCTTGAAGCTTGTATTAGAATGTCGTCTAGGTATGGAGCTACCGAAATCCCTCGCGGCCTTAGTACCGCCAGAAGGGCACCCAGAACCTTTGTGAAGATTCTTGGAGCCGTAGCCAATCCGAATGGAAGAGCTACAAACTGGTAGTGCCTGTCTAAGAAGGCAAACCTTAGATACCGGTGATGATCCTTGTGGATCGGTATGTGAAGGTAAGCATCCTTTAAATCCACTGTGGTCATGTACTGACCCTCTTGGATCATGGGAAGGATTGTCCGAATAGTTTCCATTTTGAACGATGGAACTCTTAGGAATTTGTTTAGAATCTTTAAATCTAAGATTGGCCTGAAAGTTCCCTCTTTTTTGGGAACCACGAACAGGTTTGAGTAGAACCCTTGTCCTAGTTCCGACCGCGGAACCGGATGGATCACTCCCATTGTTAACAGATCTTGTACGCAGCGTAGAAACGCTTCTTTCTTTATCTGGTTTGTTGACAACCTTGACAGATGAAATCTCCCTCTTGGGGGAGATAATTTGAAGTCTAGAAGGTATCCCTGAGATATGATCTCTAGTGCCCAGGGATCCTGAACATCTCTTGCCCAGACCTGGGCGAAGAGAGAGAGTCTGCCCCCCACTAGATCCGGTCCCGGATCGGGGGCTCTCGGTTCATGCTGTCTTTGGGGCAGCAGCAGGTTTCCTGGCCTGCTTGCTCTTGTTCCAGGACTGGTTAGGCTTCCAGCCTTGCCTGTAACGAGCAACAGCTCCTTCCTGTTTTGGTGCAGTGGAGGTTGATGCTGCTCCTGTTTTGAAATTCCGAAAGGGACGAAAATTAGACTGTCTAGCCTTAGCTTTGGCCTTGTCCTGAGGTAGGGCGTGGCCCTTACCTCCCGTAATGTCAGCGATAATTTCTTTCAAACCGGGCCCGAATAAGGACTGCCCCTTGAAAGGTATATTAAGTAATTTGGACTTAGAAGTAACATCAGCTGACCAGGATTTTAGCCACAGCGCCCTGCGTGCCTGTATGGCGAATCCTGAGTTCTTAGCCGTAAGTTTGGTTAAATGTACTACGGCCTCCGAAATGAAAGAATTAGCTAGTTTAAGGACTCTAAGCCTGTCCGTAATGTCGTCTAGCGTAGAGGAACTAAGGTTCTCTTCAAGCGACTCAATCCAAAATGCTGCCGCAGCCGTAATCGGCGCGATACATGCAAGGGGTTGTAATATAAAACCTTGTTGAACAAACATTTTCTTAAGGTAACCCTCTAATTTCTTATCCATTGGATCTGAGAAAGCACAGCTATCCTCCACCGGGATAGTGGTACGCTTAGCTAAAGTAGAAACTGCTCCCTCCACCTTGGGGACCGTTTGCCATAAGTCCCGAGTGGTGGCGTCTATTGGAAACATCTTTCTAAATATAGGAGGGGGTGAGAACGGCACACCGGGTCTATCCCACTCCTTAGTAACAATTTCAGTTAGTCTCTTAGGTATAGGAAAAACGTCAGTACTCGCCGGTACCGCAAAGTATTTATCCAACCTACACAGCTTCTCTGGTATTGCAACGGTGTTACAATCGTTGAGAGCTGCTAAGACCTCCCCTAGTAGTACACGGAGGTTCTCCAATTTAAATTTAAAATTTGAAATATCTGAGTCCAATCTGTTTGGATCAGAACCGTCACCCACAGAATG
This sequence comes from Bombina bombina, assembly GCF_027579735.1. Taxonomy (NCBI): domain Eukaryota; kingdom Metazoa; phylum Chordata; class Amphibia; order Anura; family Bombinatoridae; genus Bombina; species Bombina bombina. Next base: position 865,178,016 of record NC_069504.1, read on the forward strand.
AAGCTCTCCGTCCTCATGCTCTGCGAGCTGTGACGCAGTATCAGACATGGCCCTAGCATTGTCAACGCACTCTGTTCTCACCCCAGAGTGATCACGCTTGCCTCTTAGTTCTGGTAATTTAGACAAAACTTCAGTCATAACAGTAGCCATATCTTGTAATGTTATCTGTAATGGCCGCCCAGATGTACTAGGCGCCAAAATATCACGCACCTCCCGGGCGGGAGATGCAGGTACTGCCGCGTGAGGCGAGTTAGTCGGCATAACTCTCCCCTCGCTGTTTGGTGAAATTTGTTCACATTGTACAGATTGACTTTTATTTAAAGTAGCATCAATACAGTTAGTACATAAATTTCTATTGGGCTCCACCTTGGCATTGGAACAAATGACACAGATATCTTCCTCTGAGTCAGACATGTTTAACACACTAGCAAAAAACTTACAACTTGGTTATAATCTTTTTTAGCAAAAAAACGCACTGTGCCTCAAAGAGGTACTAACGATTAAATGACAGTTGAAATAATGAACTGAAAAACAGTTATAGCATCAAGCTTTAAAACAACACAACTTTTAGCAAAGGTTTGTTCCCATTAGTAAAAACAACACTAATTAAATTTGTACATAAGAAATAAAACAACGTTTTTATTCACAGTCACTATAAGGATTCTCACAGCTCTGCTGAGAGAATTTACCTCCCTTCAAAGAAGTTTGAAGACCCCTGAGATCTGTCAGAGATGAACCGGATCATGCAGGAAATATAAAAGTAACTGACTGGAATTTTTTGATGCGTAGCAAAGAGCGCCAAAAACGGCCCCTCCCTCTCCCACACAGCAGTGAAGAGAAACGAAACTGTCACAATTAAAGCAAAAAACTGCCAAGTGGAAAATAATGCCCAAATATTTATTCACACAGTACCTCAGCAATGTAAACGATTCTACATTCCAGCAAAAACGTTTAACATGAGAATAGTTATTAAAAGGATTAGTGACCTTTAACAGAGTAGTTCCGGTGAAATACCATCCCCAGAATACTGAAGTGTATACATACATGTCATTTTAACGGTATGGCAGGCTTTTCTCATCAATTCCATTCAGAAAATAAAAACTGCCACATACCTCAATGCAGATTCATCTGCCCGCTGTCCCCTGATCTGAAGCCTTTACCTCCCTCAGATGGTCGAGAACAGCAATATGATCTTAACGACTCCGGTTAAAATCATAGTAAAAATCTCTGTCAGATTCTTCCTCAAACTCTGTCAGAGAAGTAATAACACGCTCCGGTGCTATTTTAAAATAACAAACTTTTGATTGAAGTCATAAAAACTAAGTATAATCACCATAGTCCTCTCACACATCCTATCTAGTCGTTGGGTGCAAGAGAATGACTGGGACTGACGTAGAGGGGAGGAGCTATATGCAGCTCTGCTGGGTGAATCCTCTTGCATTTCCTGTTGGGGAGGAGTTATATCCCAGAAGTAATGATGACCCGTGGACTGATCACACATAACAGAAGAAAATGATAAACAGCAATCCTCTTCAGTAATAGTCCAGATCAGGAACAGAATAGGTGATCAGATGAAATATAGTATATTTCTTTAAATCCGGTAGTGAGTTTTTATATCAGGGCTGGTGCAAAAACAGCTAGCTGATAAAAGTTGGTGATATTGTGGTATAGGATGCTGTAAGTACAGCTGAAAGTAAATTCCTTGTGGTGGTTTTGAGCTCTGAAAAGCTCCCAGAGTTCAGGTGGATAAGTTGGTGTTTATGGTGGAAAACTGTAATAAATAGTTACATGAACTGCTGTAAATACAGCTAGATGATCTCAAATCCTTAAATTTGAAGGTATGGAAATTGAACGCCTAGTGCTTAATCATAGAGGTTTCTCTGACTCAGTGATTAATACTATGTTACAGGCTCGTAAATCTGTTTCTAGAAAGATTTATTATCGTGTTTGGAAGATTTATATTTCATGGTGTTCTCATAAATTCTCTTGGCATTCTTTCAGAATTCCTAGAATTTTACAGTTTCTTCAGGATGGTTTGGATAAGGGTTTGTCTGCAAGTTCCTTGAAGGGACAAATCTCTGCTCTTTCTGATTTGCTTCACAGAAAGATTGCTAAACTTCCTGATATTCACGGTTTTGTACAGGTTTTGGTTCGTATCAAGCCTGTCATTAAATCAATCTCTCCTCCTTGGAGTCTTAATTTAGTTTTGAAAAATTTACAGGCTCCTCCTTTTGAGCCTATGCATTCTTTGGACATTAAACTACTTTCTTGGAAAGTGTTGTTCCTTTTGGCCATCTCTTCTGCTAGAAGAGTTTCTGAATTATCTGCTCTTTCTTGTGAATCTCCTTTTCTGATTTTTCATCAGGATAAGGCGGTTTTGCGGACTTCATTTAAATTCTTACCTAAGGTTGTGAATTCTAACAATATTAATAGAGAGATTGTTGTCCCTTCCTTGTGTCCTAATCCTAAGAATTCTTTGGAGAGATCCTTACATTGGATGTGGTAAGAGCTTTGAAATATTATGTTGAAGCTACTAAAGATTTCAGGAAGACTTCTAGTCTACTTGTTATCTTTTCTGGTTCTAGGAAAGATCAGAAGGCTTCTGCTGTTTCCTTGGCTTCGTGGTTAAAGCTTTTGATTCTTCAAGCTTATTTGGAGTCGGGTCAAGCCCCACCTCAGAGAATTACAGCTCATTCTACTAGATCAGCCTCCACTTCATGGGCTTTTAAGAATGAAGCTACAGTTGATCAGATTTGCAAAGCAGCAACTTGGTCTTCTTTGCATACATTTACTAAATTCTACCGTTATGATGTATTTGCTTCTTCAGAAGCAGTTTTTGGTAGAAAAGTTCTTCAGGCAGCTGTTTCAGTTTGATTCTTCTGCTTATGTTTTTCTTTTCATTTATAAGAATAAACTTGTATTTTGGGTTGTGGATTAATTTTTTTCAGCGGAAAATGGCTATTTTTATTTTATCCCTCCCTCTCTAGTGACTCTTGCATTGAGTTCCACATCTTGGGTATTGCTATCCCATACGTCACTAGCTCATGGACTCTTGCCAATTACATGAAAGAAAACATAATTTATGCAAGAACTTACCTGATAAATTAATTTCTTTCATATTGGCAAGAGTCCATGAGGCCCACCCTTTTTATGGTGGTTATGATTTTTTTGCATAAAGCACAATTATTTCCAAATTCCTTTGTTGAGGATTTTTACTCCTTTCTTTATCACTCCACTACATGGCTACTCGTTAAACTAAATTGTGGGTGTGGTGAGGGGTGTATTTATAGGCATTTTGAGGTTTGGGAAACTTTGCCCCTCCTGGTAGGATTGTATATCCCATACGTCACTAGCTCATGGACTCTTGCCAATAGGGATAGCTTCACAGTACAGTGTGATTGACATACTATCTCTCTCATGAATCAGCATTGATCATCTCTCTCATACTCTCGGTAGCCTTGTGTTCTCCTACAAGGACAATAACCACTTCTTGCTTTTGTGTAAAAATTGTGCTTGTATCAATTAATGAAGACAAATTCTGTGAACTGCAAATGAAAAAGCTGGTTTGGGCAATCTGTAGAATTTTGAAAACATACTCTACTAATTTTGCTTATTGGCATCTAAAGATTGTGGAACAAGTAAACAGCTTCTGTTCAACACAGCCTTGTACTCAGAAATCCATCCCTCCTGAGACTACATAAGGACTTTGACCCAAAGCTGATTCAGCTTTTGTGATATAAAGATCAACCTAAAGCCCTGTGTGCTCAAACAAACTCAAAACTAAAACACTGCTCTAAGCGGCAAACAGGGAGAGTTCTTGGTCACTAGGTTTAAATTTTGAATTGCTCACCTAACACCCAGCATTGTCCAGCTCTTACTTACTTTATGGTTATATTTGAGAATATTAATAGTGCCTTATAATGTGCAGAATAGATTGCCGAGTGCATGTATAGAATGACAAAGCATTAGATTCAGGGTTCGGACCACTGTGATGTGTAATTTAGTAAGATAAATAGCCATCATTGCGGTTTGCGCTATGAACGATAGAGTAATTCTTTCATCTTGAAAATGAGAACTATTGTAGTGTGCTAAAGCAGACCCTTACGTAGAGATAGTTTGCTATATTCACTGAACTCTTTATTGACACCACAAAGTGTAAAAAACAAACATCTGCCAGGACAAGACAAGAAAAAATGCTTAAAGCAGCAGGAGAACCCTTTCCCCAAATAGAATGACCACCTGAAATCTGTTATCTTTCTGTACATGTTTACATTCATAAATGACTCCAACTTTATCATTAATTGCTGATGTTGGCACGATTGAGATGGCTGTGATTAGACAGCAACCATATGATGCAGATTTAAATAAATAAATAAAAGCAGAGGAAGACAGTCGGGCTCTGCAGAGTAAAGCAGTGGCTGTTTTGGCAGACAAAATATAGGGATTGCGTTTAGAAAGGTGAGTCTCTAATAAAGCTTATATAAATGTGCTCATACTGCACAATACTGTTATATAAAAACAAATGTTTACTGGTCCTTTAAATAAATAGACAGAAGATAGTAGACAATGGATCAAAGGCCAGTGATGATCTAACTTTAAATAGTTTAGTAGATTTCCTGAACATGAGGCACATTCTATTGCTAGGAGAGTGTTATGCCCCACACAATGCTCTATGCATTAAAGGCTGTGACACACTGCAAGCGGAGCGACGCTAGGCGAAGCAGCTGCATCGCTCCGCGTCGCATCGCTTCTGAAGTTCAGATATTTCATCTCTGAGCGCTCAGCTACGCGACCTGACGCAGCAGAGTACTCAGAGATGAAAAGGCAGGACACACTGAGCGCACACAGCTGCATGTACACGCTGTGCGTCGCTCTGCTTGCAGTGTGTCACAGCATTTAGTGTTACCAAAATAAAAAGTGCTTTTTCCTTAGTCTGCATTTTCCTTTATGGAGTTGAGAAAAAAATAAACAAAGGAAAGAGATTGGCAGTGCTAACTCAGCAAATGCTAGAATTGTACAATGCAGGATGTATGGCAAATAGAAAGAAGGCAAGACTGAAGTGATCTGTAGGAATATTAGAAATATTGGGAGTAAGGGTCATATCAAGGTTTTCAAGGGCACAGCAGAAGTGGAGCTATATAGCTTACCTTATACACCTGTCCATAAGTGCCATTTCCAACCACTTCAACCAACTCAAATATTCCAGCAGGGTCCTGCAAAATAAATTTAAAACATTAGAACCGTAAAATAAAAAATTTTATATGGACAGCAGAGGCAGTACTGAACATTGTATAAAATGTACACAATCTAAAAGGGACACTGAACCCAAATGTTTTCTTTCGTGATTCAGATAGAGCATGAAATTTTAAGTAACTTTCTAATTTACTCCTAATATCAAATTTTCTTCATTCTCTAGGTATCTTTATTTGAATGCAAGAATCTAAGTTTAGATGGCGTCCCATTTTTGGCGAATAACCTGGGTTATTCTTGCTGATTATAATACAGAGATAGGGGGACAGCGCCAATAATACGAAAAAGTATACAGGTTCACTTCTATTTGGACAATCGTCTAACGAAATTGTACAGATGGATAAATAGGAATTAAATATATGAAGGAGGGCCCCAAGAGAGGCTTAAGTATACTAGAGACAGTAGAAATAAAGGATTACTAGATAATGGTGTCACATATGTTATAGAAAAAATGTTTTTAATAGTATATATAATTTGTACATTTCTGTACTTTCTTAATGTGTCTCACCGTAACTCGGGCTGTTTATGTATAACTATAATTATAAATAATTTTAATTATTTTAATTATTGTAAATAATTTTGCAATATAACATCTATGCCATGATTCATTTGTATGTTTTTAATAATATGTTGTTTATTTATTGTCATCAGGGGTGAAACAACAGGAGGTGCAGAGGTCGCAATTGCGACTGGGCCCCCAAGGGTAGGGGCCCAGCTTAAAAAAAAAAAATGTTTACAATAAAAAAATGTTGCCTACCACTGCCTGCACTTATACCATGTGAGTGTGACATGATGCTTCACTAGTGTCTCTGACTACAGGGGTTAGTGTTTCTGTTTTACCCATTGGTGTTTATGTGTGTGTGTATGTATGTATGTATGTGACTGTGTGTGTGTATTTATGCATGTATGTGTGTGGAACCAGCAAATTACAGACCTTTTACTACAGCATGGGGGGGGGGCGGTGGGTAAACAGTGTCACTATACAGTACCACTATATACAGTACGGGGGGGCTGGACCATGTCAGACTACTGTGGTCACTTTATAAAGTACTGGGGCTGGTAGGGTCAGGCTCAACAGCAGATTACAGACTGTGTCACTGACTCACTATATACAGTACTGGTGGGTTAAACAGTGTCACTATATACAGTAATAGGGGGTCAGACCATCTCACAGACTGTGGGCACAGGGTACCTCCTTTTGCAGACATGTAATCTGATTCACATTTTTTTTTCTGTGTTAAAAGTAAAAAAAAAAAAAAAAAATATGTATCAAATTCACTTTTTTTGGGGGGGGGGGCCCTTCTTAGATTCTTGCACCTGGGCCCTGTGGTTTCTAGTTACGCCTCTGAATGTCATGCTTATATATATTTTTATCCTGTTATATAATATTTTATGTACACACTCCAGTAAGAGTACTTATAAGGACAATTCTATCCATTTCAGTAATTATACTCAGTCAGTCATTTAAATATATCCAGTCATTTACATGAACTGTTCCTTTACAAATTGTAAAGTTGTTATAAGCACACTGTGGCCTTTTTGTACCCTTTTTATGAATACTGCAGATACATTTATGTTGCACTTAGTTGCTTAAATTGAATGCACAACCTCTCTGTTTTAGATACATAAAATTGCAACACTAGTGCAAATCCGTTATTAGGTCTACTACTATCCAGTTTTTTTAACTCTTAATAATAACAATAAAAAATGATGATAGTATACTGGTATCAGCAGGATAGTTGCCATTTCTGAACATATATGCCCATTTCCAAAATGGCCGCTTTAGATTCTTAAATTAGTAGTATAGTTGCCATTTCTGAACATATACATGCCCATGTCCAAAATGGCTGCTTTAGACCTTTAACATAGTGGTATACTTTCGAGCTTTAAATATACATATGCCCATCTCCAAAATGGCCACATCAGCAGTATGCTTGCCATTTCTGAACATTTATATGCCCATTTCCAATATGGCCGCTTTAGATTCTTAATATAGTAGTATAGTTGCCATTTCTGAACATATACATGCCCATGTCCAAAATGGCTGCTTTAGACCTTAATATAGTGGTACTCTTTCCAGCTTTATCTATATACATGCCCATTTCCAAAATGGCCGTTTTAAACTTTTAGATCATCTGTGACGCAGAACTGTTAAAATAACGCTAACTACACCAAATCATAAGCTTTATCAGACACCTTTTTTCAATAAGTGCTTATACCTAATTCTTATGAAGGTCATATATATTTTTTAATTGTCTAAATATGAGATACATTTTGATTCGCTCTCAAAACACACACCCTTTTCTGATAGGCTAAGTGGCCTTTAAATATTGTGTATTGTCTGAGCTGGTATAGTCTTGATAAAGGCCTCGTAGTAGGCTGAAGCGCGTTGACCTCTGCATTCATTTGACATACCAGCCCGAGTAATTCTTCCTGTAAACGGTGAGCGCATTACCTCTAGGATAATTTTGTTTTGTACTGTTTGTGTAGTAGTCTTTCTTCTTTCCCATATAGGTTTTCTTTACTAAAAGTGCTTAGAGTTGTTGCCCGGTCTTCATCTGGATTCACTCTTAGGAACCGGATCTTCACTTGAACTTTTATTTCCACCACAACGCTTAAATTTCATCTCTATTTGGTTACAACTGTGACTATTATTTTTTTGACTTTTTATATTTTTTTCACTTACCAGAGTATTGTTGCCCGGTTCTCAGCTAACTGTTGGTTGCTATTCTGTTTCTATTTTGTCGAATTCAATTGCAACATTATTGCTATATAAGAAATATATTTTACTGTTATCACTTTAGAACTATAGAATAATTATGTCACAATTATACCCCAAGTATAGTATTGTTTGTTACACGCCACTGAACTTTACTTTTTGACTATGCCACCACACAGCATTAATAAGTATTTATGGGATATACTTTTTATTTTCTCTAAAAGTACATTATATCCTTTTACACATACAACCCTCCCCCCTTCCCTCCCAGATTGCATCACCGCCATTTATATACAATTGATACACCTTCACCTCACATCCTAGACATGGTATTTTATCTAACACACTTTATCCTCACTTGTCATAGACTTTATATCTATAAACACATATTTACCTGGGCCATTATAAGCTATATCTAATTTTCTTAGTACAATCTTTTTTTCTCTTTGAGGTTGTTTCCAGTTTCTATCCTCTCTTAGGCTAGGACACTTTTTAATAATACTAACTTGTCCTATGAATGTTCTGTGACACCATTATCTAGTAATCCTTTATTTCTACTGTCTCTAGTATACTTAAAGGGACAGTTCACCCAAAAACTTTCTCCCCTTTAAATTATTCCCAATGATCACTTTTACCTGCTAGAGTGTATTAAATTGGTTGCAAGTAGCTCCTTTACTCATATTTCAGCATTTGAAATAGCTGATTTAGCTTGTGGTTTCCAAACCTATACTGAAAGTTTTGATACTGGCGTATACGCTATAGACAAGCCTAAGTAAACACAGCCAGCAGAAGAGATTACACTCCCAGTGGGATGCAGGATAGTTAAGTAATAAAATGATAATTTTCCATTGTTCTCTCTATGTATTGAGCTTTGGTGTTCCAGACAAATATAAGATAAGGAAGCAAGTCTGTGTACATAAAAGTGATAACATAATGAGATCTGATATTACCTGAAGCTCAACCCATTGTAATAGGCTGTGGTTTAAAAGCACAAAACCAGCTACTTTACATACACAAATAAACCTGTAAATGCAATTTCTCAAATATTTTATACTCTGCAGTTGGTATAACAAGTCATTAAAAACAAAATTTATGCTTACCTGATAAATTTATTTCTCTTGTGGTGTATCCAGTCCACAGATCATCCATTACTTGTGGGATATTCTCCTTCCCAACAGGAAGCTGCAAGAGGATCACCCACAGCAGAGCTGTCTATATAGCTCCTCCTCTAACTGCCACTACCAGTCATTCGACCGAAAACAAGCAAGAGAAAGAAGAAACCATAGGGTGCAGTGGTGACTGTAGTTTAAAAATAAAACACACCTGCCTAAAAATGACAGGGCGGGCAGTGGACTGGATACACCACAAGAGAAATAAATTTATCAGGTAAGCATAAATTTTGTTTTCTCTTGTAAGGTGTATCCAGTCCACGGATCATCCATTACTTGTGGAATACCAATACCAAAGCTATAGGACACGGATGAAGGGAGGGACAAGGCAGGTGCTTAAACGGAAGGCACCACTGCCTGTAAGACCTTTCTCCCAAAAATAGCCTCCGAAGAAACAAAAGTATCAAATTCATAGAATTTTGAAAAAGTATGAAGCGAAGACCAAGTCGCCGCCTTACAAATCTGTTCAACAGAAGCCTCATTCTTAAAAGCCCATGTGGAAGCTACCGCTCTAGTAGAATGAGCTGTAATCCTTTCAGGAGGCTGCTGGCCAGCAGTCTCATAAGCTAAGCGTATTATACTCCTTAGCCAAAAAGAAAGAGAAGTTGCCGAAGCCTTATGACCTCTCCTCTGTCCAGAGTAGACAACAAACAATGCAGATGTTTGACGAAAATCTTTAGTAGCTTGTAAATAAAACTTTATAGCACGAACCACGTCAAGATTGTGTGAAAGACGTTCCTTCTTTGAAGAAGAAGGATTAGGACACAGTGACGGTACAACAATCTCCTGATTGATATTTTTATTAGATACCTCCTTAGGTAGAAAACCAGGTTTGGTACGTAACACTACCTTATCGGAATGAAAAATGAGATAAGGAGAATCACATTGTAAAGCAGATAACTCCGAAACTCTTCGAGCCGAGGAGATAGCTACTAAAAACAAAACTTTCCAAGATAAGAGCTTAATATCTATGGAATGCAAAGGTTCAAACGGAACCCCTTGAAGAACCTTAAGAACTAAATTTAAACTCCAAGGCGGAGCAACAGGTTTAAACACAGGCTTGATTCTGACTAAAGCCTGACAAAACGCCTGCACGTCTGGAACCTCAGCCAGACGTTTGTGCAAAAGAATAGACAGAGCAGAAATCTGTCCCTTTAAGGAACTTGCGGACAAACCCTTCTTCAATCCATCTTGGAGAAAAGATAATATTCTAGGAATCCTGACCTTACTCCATGAGTAACCCTTGGATTCACACCAATGAAGATATTTACACCAAATCTTATGATAGATTTTCCTGGTGACAGGCTTTCGCGCCTGTATTAAGGTATCAATGACCGACTCGGAGAAACCACGCTTTGATAAAATCAAGCGTTCAATCTCCAAGCAGTCAGCCGCAGAGAAATTAGATTTGGATGGTTGAAAGGACCCTGAAGTAGAAGGTCCTGCCTCAGAGGCAGAGTCCATGGTGGAAAGAATGACATGTCCACCAGATCTGCATACCAAGTCCTGCGTGGCCACGCGGGTGCTATCAAAATCACTGATGCTCTCTCCTGCTTGACCTTGGCAATCAGACGAGGGAGCAGAGGAAACGGTGGAAACACATAAGCCAGGTTGAAGGACCAAGGCGCTGCTAGAGCATTTATCAGCGCTGCCTTGGGATCCCTGGACCTGGATCCGTAACAAGGAAGCTTGGCGTTCTGGCGAGACACCATGAGATCCAGTTCTGGTTTGCCCCAATGTTGAATCAACTGCGCAAACACCTCCGGATGGAGCTCCCACTCCCCCGGATGAAAAGTCTGTCGACTTAGAAAATCCGCCTCCCAGTTCTCTACTCCTGGGATATGGATAGCTGATAGGTGGCAAGAGTGAATCTCTGCCCAACGAATTATCTTTGAAACCTCCAACATCGCTAGGGAACTCCTTGTTCCCCCTTGATGGTTGATGTAAGCTACAGTCGTGATGTTGTCCAACTGAAATCTGATGAACCTCACTGCCGCTAGCTGAGGCCAAGCCTGAAGAGCATTGAATATCGCTCTTAGTTGCAGAATGTTTATCGGAAGGAGAGCCTCCTCCTGAGTCCATGACCCCTGAGCCTTCAGAGAGTTCCAGACTGCCCCCCAGCCCAGAAGGCTGGCATCTGTTGTTACTATTGTCCAATCTGGCCTGCGGAAGGTCATACCTTTGGACAGATGGACTCGAGATAGCCACCAGAAAAGAAAATCCCTGGTCTCTTGATCCAGATTTAGTAGAGGGAACAAATCTGTGTAATCCCCATTCCACTGACTGAGCATGCAGAGTTGCAGCGGTCTGAGATGTAGGCGGGCAAACGGCACTATGTCCATTGCAGCTACCATTAAGCCGATTACTTCCGTACACTGAGCCACCGAAGGGCGAGAAGTAGAATAAAGAACACGGCAGGAATTTAGACGTTTTGCCAACCTGTCCTCTGTCAGGTAAATCCTCATTTCTACAGAATCTATAAGAGTTCCCAGGAAGGAAACTCTTGTGAGAGGGGATAGAGAACTCTTCTTTTCGTTCACTTTCCACCCATGAGACCTCAGGAATGCCAGAACAATGTCCGTATGGGACTTGGCAATTTGGAAATTAGACGCCTGTATCAGAATGTCGTCTAAGTAAGGGGCTACTGCTATACCCCGCGGCCTTAGGACTGCCAGAAGTGACCCCAGAACATTTGTAAAGATTCTTGGTGCCGTAGCTAACCCAAAGGGAAGAGCCACAAACTGGTAATGCCTGTCTAGGAAAGCTAACCTAAGAAACCGATGATGATCTTTGTGTATCGGAATGTGAAGATAAGCATCCTTTAAATCCACTGTAGTCATGTATTGACCCTCCTGGATCATAGGTAGGATGGTTTGAATAGTCTCCATCTTGAAAGATGGGACCCTGAGAAACTTGTTTAGGATCTTGAGATCTAAGATTGGTCTGAAGGTTCCCTCTTTCTTGGGAACCACAAATAGATTTGAATAGAATCCTTGCCCCTGTTCCTCCTTTAGAACTGGTTGGATCACTCCCATAACTAGGAGGTCTTGAACACAATGTAAGAATGCCTCTCTCTTTATCTGGTCTGCAGATAATTGTGAAAGGTGAAATCTTCCTTTTGGGGAAGAAGCTTTGAAGTCCAGAAGATATCCCTGGGACACAATTTCCAACGCCCAGGGATCCTGGACGTCTCTTGCCCAAGCCTGGGCGAAGAGAGAAAGTCTGCCCCCTACTAGATCCATTACCGGATCGGGAGCCAATCTTTCATGCTGTCTTAGAGGCAGCAGCAGGCTTCTTGGCCTGTTTACCTTTGTTCCAAGCCTGGTTAGGTCTCCAGACCGGCTTGGACTGGGCAAAATTTCCCTCTTGTTTTGTATTAGAGGAAGATGATGCCGCGCTCGTCTTAAAGTTTCGAAAGGCACGAAAATTAGTTTGTTTGGTCCTTAATTTGTTAGACCTATCCTGAGGAATGGCATGACCTTTTCCTCCAGTAATATCAGAAATGATCTCCTTCAGTCCAGGCCCGAATAGGTTCTGCCCCTTGAAGGGAATATTGAGAAGCTTAGACTTTGAAGTAACGTCAGCTGACCAGGATTTAAGCCATAGCGCCCTACACGCCTGAATAGCAAAACCTGAGTTCTTAGCAGTTAGTTTCGTTAAATGAACAACGGCGTCAGAAAAAAATGAATTGGCTAGCTTAAGCGCTTTAAGCTTGTCAAGTATATAATCCAATGGAGTTTCTACCTGTAAGGCCTCTTCCAGAGACTCAAACCAGAAGGCCGCAGCAGCAGTGACTGGGGCAATGCATGCAAGAGGCTGGAGAATAAAACCTTGTTGAATAAACATTTTCTTAAGGTAACCCTCTAACTTTTTATCCATTGGATCTAGGAAAGCACAACTGTCCTCGACGGGGATAGTTGTACGCTTAGCTAGGGTAGAAACTGCTCCCTCCACCTTAGGGACCGTTTGCCATAAGTCCCGTGTAGCGGCATCTATTGGAAACATTTTCTTAAAAATAGGAGGGGGAGAGAACGGTACACCTGGTCTATCCCATTCCTTAGTAATAATTTCTGAAAACCTTTTAGGTATTGGAAAAACATCAGTGTAAACAGGCACTGCATAGAATTTATCCAATCTACACAATTTCTCTGGCACTATAATGGTGTCACAGTCATCCAGAGTAGCTAAAACCTCCCTGAGGTGTTCAAGCTTAAATTTAAATGTTGACATATCAGAATCAGGTTGAAGCATCTTCCCTGAGTCAGAAAAATCACCCACAGAAAGAAGCTCTCCTGCCTCAGCTTCTGCATATTGTGAGGGGATATCAGACATAGCTACTAAAGCGTCAGAGTGCTCTGTATTTTTTCTAGCCCCAGAGCTGTCTCGCTTTCCTTGTAACCCTGGTAGTTTGGACAATACCGCTGTAAGGGTATGATCCATAACTGCTGCCATGTCTTGTAAAGTAAACGCCATGGGTGCGCTAGATGTACTTGGCACCTCTTGAGCGGGAGTCAAAGGTTCTGACACGTGGGGCGAGTTAGTCGGCATAAATTCCCCCTTATCAGTTTCCTCTGGTGATAAATCTTTTAAAGACAGAATATGATCTTTATAACTTAAAGTAAAATCAGTACATTTGGTACACATTCTAAGAGGGGGTTCCACAATGGCTTCTAAACATAATGAACAAGGAGTTTCCTCTATGTCAGACATGTTTAAACAGACTAGCAATGAGACCAGCAAGCTTGGAAAACACTTTAATAAATGTAAACAAGCAAAAAATAAAAACGGTACTGTGTCTTTAAGAGAAACAAATTTTGTCAGAAATTGAAAAACAGTGATAAAAAGCAGTAAATCTTACGAAATTTTTACAGTGTGTATAATAGACTAACAGAGCATTGCACCCACTTGCAAATGGATGATTAACCCCTTAGTTTCAAAACCGGATCAAAAAAACAATATAAACGTTTTTCAACAGTCACAACAAACTGCCACAGCTCTGCTGTGGCCCTACCTACCCATATAACGACTTTGAAAGGCACAAAAAACTAAGTGTTCAGGGGACTCCTTCAGGGAAACTGGATGTCTCAACCTGCAAAATCTAATGCGCATTTAGACGCGAAAATAGGCCCCTCCCAACCTGTATTCACCGTGAGAGGGCCTAACAAAACTATCCCTAGGCAAAATCTAGCCAGCCATGTGGAAAAACTGGGCCCCAATAAAGTTTTATCACCAATATATAAAAAAAAAAGTTTAAACACTTCCAGCAAACGTTTTATTTTTCAGTAATGTGAGAAAGTAATAAGAATATTACCTTTTACAGCAAGCATGATACTAGTCGTTATTAAATCACTGTAATCAGGCCTACCTTAAATAAATCCGGTATTAACAGCATTTTCTAGCATATTCATTTCTCTAGAAAAATTTAAACTGCACATACCTCATAGCAGGAGACCCTGCACGCCATTCCCCCAGCTGAAGTTACCTCTCTCTTCAGTTATGTGTGAGAACAGCAATGGATCTTAGTTACAACCTGTTAAGATCTTCAAAGACCACAGGCAGACTCTTCTTCTACTTTCTGCCTGAGGCTAAAATAGTACAACTCCGGTACCATTTGAAAATAACAAACTTTTGATTGAAGATAAACTAAATAAAAACACCACATCTCTCTAGCTACTTCCTTTCTTGTCGAGAGCTGCAAGAGAATGACTGGGAGTGGCTGTTAGAGGAGGAGCTATATAGACAGCTCTGCTGTGGGTGATCCTCTTGCAGCTTCCTGTTGGGAAGGAGAATATCCCACAAGTAATGGATGATCCGTGGACTGGATACACCTTACAAGAGAAAATACATTAATGGAAAAACAATTTTACAGTGTACTGTCCCTTTAAGTCTCTCTTGGGGCGCTCCTTCATATATTTAATAATTCCTATTTATTCTTGCTGATTGGTGGATAAATTCATACACCAATAAAAAGTGCTGTCCAGAGTCCTTAACCAAAAAACAGAATTTATGCTTACCTGATAAATTACTTTCTCCAACGGTGTGTCCGGTCCACGGCGTCATCCTTACTTGTGGGATATTCTCTTCCCCAACAGGAAATGGCAAAGAGCCCAGCAAAGCTGGTCACATGATCCCTCCTAGGCTCCGCCTACCCCAGTCATTCGACCGACGTAAAGGAGGAATATGCATAGGAGAAATCATATGATACCGTGGTGACTGTAGTTAGAGAAAATAATTCATCAGACCTGATTAAAAAAACCAGGGCGGGCCGTGGACCGGACACACCGTTGGAGAAAGTAATTTATCAGGTAAGCATAAATTCTGTTTTCTCCAACATAGGTGTGTCCGGTCCACGGCGTCATCCTTACTTGTGGGAACCAATACCAAAGCTTTAGAACACGGATGATGGGAGGGAGCAAATCAGGTCACCTAGATGGAAGGCACCACGGCTTGCAAAACCTTTCTCCCAAAAATAGCCTCAGAAGAAGCAAAAGTATCAAATTTGTAAAATTTGGTAAAAGTGTGCAGTGAAGACCAAGTCGCTGCCTTACATATCTGATCAACAGAAGCCTCGTTCTTGAAGGCCCATGTGGAAGCCACAGCCCTAGTGGAGTGAGCTGTGATTCTTTCAGGAGGCTGCCGTCCGGCAGTCTCATAAGCCAATCTGATGATGCTTTTAAGCCAAAAAGAGAGAGAGGTAGAAGTTGCTTTTTGACCTCTCCTTTTACCAGAATAAACAACAAACAAAGAAGATGTTTGTCTGAAATCCTTTGTAGCCTCTAAATAGAATTTTAGAGCACGAACTACATCCAAATTGTGTAACAAACGTTCCTTCTTTGAAACTGGATTCGGACACAAAGAAGGCACAACTATCTCCTGGTTAATGTTTTTGTTAGAAACAACTTTCGGAAGAAAACCAGGTTTAGTACGCAAAACCACCTTATCTGCATGGAACACCAGATAAGGAGGAGAACACTGCAGAGCAGATAACTCTGAAACTCTTGCAACCAAAAACAAAACTTTCCAAGATAGTAACTTAATATCTACGGAATGTAAGGGTTCAAACGGAACCCCTTGAAGAACTGAAAGAACTAAATTGAGACTCCAAGGAGGAATCAAAGGTTTGTAAACAGGCTTGATTCTAACCAGAGCCTGAACAAAAGCTTGAACATCTGGCACAGCCGCCAGTTTTTTGTGAAGTAAAACAGATAAAGCAGAAATCTGTCCCTTCAAAGAACTTGCAGATAATCCTTTCTCCAAACCCTCTTGTAGAAAGGATAGAATCTTAGGAATTTTTATCTTGTTCCATGGGAATCCTTTAGATTCACACCAACAGATATATTTTTTCCATATTTTATGGTAAATTTTCCTAGTTACAGGCTTTCTAGCCTGGACAAGAGTATCAATGACAGAATCTGAAAACCCACGCTTTGATAAAATCAAGCGTTCAATCTCCAAGCAGTCAGTTGGAGTGAAGCCAGATTCGGATGTTCGAATGGACCTTGAACAAGAAGGTCCTGTCTCAAAGGTAGCTTCCATGGTGGAGCCGATGACATATTCACCAGGTCTGCATACATAGTTCTGCGTGGCCACGCAGGAGCTATCAAGATCACCGAAGCCCTCTCCTGATTGATCCTGGCTACCAGCCTGGGAATGAGAGGAAACGGTGGGAATACATAAGCTAGGTTGAAGGTCCAAGGCGCTATCAGTGCATCTACTAGAGTCGCCTTGGGATCCCTGGATCTGGACCCGTAGCAAGGAACCTTGAAGTTCTGACGAGACGCCATCAGGTCCATGTCTGGAATGCCCCATAATTGAGTTATTTGGGCAAAGATTTCCGGATGGAGTTCCCACTCCCCCGGATGGAAAGTCTGACGACTCAGAAAATCCGCTTCCCAATTTTCCACTCCTGGGATGTGGATTGCAGACAAGTGGCAGGAGTGATTCTCCGCCCATTGAATTATTTTGGTCACTTCCTCCATCGCCAGGGAACTCCTTGTTCCCCCCTGATGGTTGATATATGCAACAGTCGTCATGTTGTCTGATTGAAACCTTATGAATTTGGCCCTTGCTAGTTGAGGCCAAGCTTTGAGAGCATTGAATATCGCTCGCAGTTCCAGAATGTTTATCGGGAGAAGAGATTCTTCCCGAGACCATAGACCCTGAGCTTTCAGGGGTTCCCAGACCGCGCCCCAGCCCACCAGACTGGCGTCGGTCGTGACAATGACCCACTCTGGTCTGTGGAAGCTCATTCCCTGTGTCAGGTTGTCCAGGTTCAGCCACCAATGGAGTGAATCTCTGGTTCTTTGATCTACTTGGATCGTCGGAGACAAGTCTGTATAATCCCCATTCCACTGTTTGAGCATGCACAGTTGTAATGGTCTTAGATGAATTCGTGCAAAAGGAACTATGTCCATTGCCGCAACCATCAAACCTATTACTTCCATGCACTGCGCTATGGAAGGAAGAAGAACAGAATGAAGTACTTGACAAGAGCTTAGAAGTTTTGATTTTCTGGCCTCTGTCAGAAAAATCTTCATTTCTAAGGAGTCTATTATTGTTCCCAAGAAGGGAACTCTTGTTGACGGTGACAGAGAACTTTTTTCAATGTTCACTTTCCACCCGTGAGATCTGAGAAAGGCTAGGACAATGTCCGTATGAGCCTTTGCTTTCGACAGAGACAACGCTTGAATCAGTATGTCGTCCAAGTAAGGTACTACTGCAATGCCCCTTGGTCTTAGCACCTCTAGAAGGGACCCTAGTACCTTTGTGAAAATCCTTGGAGCAGTGGCTAATCCGAATGGAAGTGCCACAAACTGGTAATGCTTGTCCAGAAAGGCGAACCTTAGGAACCGATGATGTTCCTTGTGGATAGGAATATGTAGATACGCATCCTTTAAATCCACCGTGGTCATGAATTGACCTTCCTGGATGGTAGGAAGAATTGTTCGAATGGTTTCCATTTTGAACGATGGAACCCTGAGAAATTTGTTTAGAATCTTGAGATCTAAAATTGGTCTGAATGTTCCTTCTTTTTTGGGAACTATGAACAGATTGGAGTAAAACCCCATCCCTTGTTCTCCTAATGGAACAGGATGAATCACTCCCATTCTTAACAGGTCTTCTACACAATGTAAGAATGCCTGTCTTTTTATTTGGTTTAAAGACAATTGAGACCTGTGGAACCTCCCCCTTG
This sequence comes from Bombina bombina, assembly GCF_027579735.1. NCBI lineage: Eukaryota > Metazoa > Chordata > Amphibia > Anura > Bombinatoridae > Bombina > Bombina bombina. The sequence goes on from NC_069504.1 coordinate 865,196,347, forward strand.
GGGGTAGTTCCTTGAATTCCAGGAGATAACCTTGAGAAACTATTTCTAGCGCCCAAGGATCCTGAACATCTCTTGCCCAAGCCTGAGCAAAGAGAGAGAGTCTGCCCCCCACCAGATCCGGTCACGGATCGGGGGCCAACACTTCATGCTGTTTTAGTAGCAGTGGCAGGTTTCTTGGCCTGCTTACCCTTGTTCCAGCCTTGCATCGGTCTCCAGGCTGGTTTGGTTTGAGAACTATTACCCTCTTGCTTAGAGGGTGTAGAATTTGAGGCTGGTCCGTTTCTGCGAAAGGGACGAAAATTTGGCTTATTTTTAGCCTTAAAAGACCTATCCTGAGGAAGGGCGTGGCCCTTTCCCCCAGTGATGTCTGAAATAATCTCTTTCAAGTCAGGACCAAACAGCGTTTTACCCTTGAAAGGGATGTTAAGCAATTTGTTCTTGGAGGACACATCCGCTGACCAAGACTTTAGCCAAAGCGCTCTGCGCGCCACAATAGCAAAACCTGAATTTTTCGCCGCTAATCTAGCTAATTGCAAAGTGGCGTCTAAGATAAAAGAGTTAGCCAATTTAAGTGCTTGAACTCTGTCCATAACCTCCTCATACGAAGATTCTTTATTGAGCGACTTTTCTAGTTCTTCGAACCAGAAACACGCTGCTGTAGTGACAGGAACAATGCATGAAATTGGTTGTAGAAGGTAACCTTGCTGAAAGAAACATCTTTTTAAGCAAACCCTCTAATTTTTTATCCATAGGATCTTTGAAAGCACAACTATCTTCTATAGGAATAGTAGTGCGTTTGTTTAGAGTAGAAACCGCCCCCTCGACCTTGGGGACTGTCTGCCATAAGTCCTTTCTGGGGTCGACCATAGGAAATAATTTCTTAAATATAGGGGGAGGAACAAAAGGTATGCCGGGCCTTTCCCATTCCTTATTTACAATGTCCGCCACCCGCTTGGGTATAGGAAAAGCATCGGGGGGCACCGGGACCTCTAGGAACTTGTCCATCTTACATAATTTCTCTGGAATGACCAAATTGTCACAATCATCCAGAGTAGATAACACCTCCTTAAGCAGAGCGCGGAGATGTTCTAATTTAAATTTAAAAGTAATAACATCAGGTTCAGCTTGTTGAGAAATTTTTCCTGAATCTGAAATTTCTCCCTCAGACAAAACCTCCCTCCTGGCCCCTTCAGATTGGTGTGAGGGTATGTCAGAACCATTATCATCAGCGTCCTCATGCTCTTCAGTATCTAAAACAGAGCAATCGCGCTTTCTCTGATAAGTGGGCATTTTGGACAAAATGTTTTTAATAGAATTATCCATTACAGCCGTTAATTGTTGCATAGTAAGAAGGATTGGCGCACTAGATGTACTAGGGGCCTCTTGTGTGGGCAAGACTGGTGTAGACACAGAAGGGGATGATGCAGTACCATGCTTACTCCCCTCGCTTGAGGAATCATCTTGGGCAACATTATTATCAGTGGCATCATTGTCCCTACTTTGTTTGGACACTATGTCACATTCATCACATATATTTAAATGGGGAGGAACCTTGGCTTTCAAACATACAGAACATCGTCTATCTGATGGTTCAGACATGTTAACAGGCATAAACTTGATAACAAAGCACAAAACACGTTTTAAAATAAAACCGTTACTGTCACTTTAAATTTTAAACTGAACACACTTTATTACTGAATATGTGAAAAAGTATGAAGGAATTGTTCAAAATTCACCAAAATTTCACCACAGTGTCTTAAAGCCTTAAAAGTATTGCACACCAAATTTGAAAGCTTTAACTCTTAAAATAACGGAACCGGAACCGTTTTTACATTTAACCCCTATACAGTCCCTGGTATCTGCTTTGCTGAGACCCAACCAAGCCCAGAGGGGAATACGATACCAAATGACGCCTTCAATAAGCTTTTTCAGTGGTTCTTAGCTCCTCACACATGCATCTGCATGTCTTGCTTTCCAAAAAACAACTGCGCATTAGTGGCGCGAAAATGAGGCTCTGCCTATGACTAGAAAAGGCCCCCAGTGAAAAAGGTGTCCAATACAGTGCCTGCCGTTTTTTTAATACACCCCCAAGATTAAAAGAACTATTTATAGTTATAATCCACTAAATATACCTATAAAGTAATCGTTTTAGCCCAGAAAAATGTCTACCAGTCTTTAAAGCCCTTGTGAAGCCCTTTATTCTTATACTAAACTAAGAAAATGGCTTACCGGTTCCCATAGGGAAAATGACAGCTTCCAGCATTACCAAGTCTTGTTAGAAATGTGTCATACCTCAAGCAGCAAAGTCTGCCCACTGTTTCCCCCAACTGAAGTTAATTCATCTCAACAGTCCTGTGTGGAAACAGCCATCGATTTTAGTAACGGTTGCTAAAATCATTTTCCTCTTACAAACAGAAATCTTCATCTCTTTTCTGTTTCAGAGTAAATAGTACATACCAGCACTATTTTAAAATAACAAACTCTTGATTGAAGAATAAAAACTACATTTAAACACCAAAAAACTCTTAACCATCTCCGTGGAGATGTTGCCTGTGCAACGGCAAAGAGAATGACTGGGGTAGGCGGAGCCTAGGAGGGATCATGTGACCAGCTTTGCTGGGCTCTTTGCCATTTCCTGTTGGGGAAGAGAATATCCCACAAGTAAGGATGACGCCGTGGACCGGACACACCTATGTTGGAGAAAAGAAGCTTAGATGCCTTCTTTTTCAAATAAAGATAGCAAGTGAACGAAGAAAAATTGATAATAGGAGTAAATTAGAAAGTTGCTTAAAATGCTCTATCTGAATCACGAAAGAAAAAATTTGGGTTCAGTGTCCCTTTAACAAAACAGGATTATACAACAGTAAAAAATACAGTCATTTTGGGGCTTTTCCTGTAAAGATGATTCAGTTGTCTTTATTATAGTACATAGCAGGGCTTGATAAATCCCAGGAGCCAGGGTCAGCAACTTCTCTCTTTTGTGGTAGAATTTATATGAAATTAAATACATAACCTTGTCTGGCTTAATAATCTTGTTCAAGTGCTCTTAAACTTGTTGACCTCTAGACCTTTTTCTAAAATCAGTGTTACATGGAATCCTAGTGTTATATTACAATAAATGGCTCTAAGAGAAAGTTTTAAAAAGTTGATAAAGAAAATAAAAAGAGCAGACACTGACACTGCAAGAGATTTTCATGGGATCTGCCAATATCTAATTATTTTCTTGGTAGTGGTTTTTAGGGGATCCTGGGCAACCTTAAATGGAGATTGTATACTAGAATTTACTTTGCATAAATGTTTAGTAGATGATCCACTTATATAGCCCATCCTGTTTCGTAAAAATTAATAGTTTTCCTTATTTTTAAATAACATTGTGCTGTTGTTTAGACTCCTAACCAAACCACAAGTTTTAGGTGTAGAAAGGACCTACAGACTCCCCCTGAGGCAGAACTCTTCTCCATTTTCTTCAATTAGATTTTTTTTTTTTTTAGTGAAAATGTTCTGCAGATCATTTTGAAATAAAATTAAAATTTTAAACTAGGTAGTTGCACTAAAGCACCAGTTCAATATTGCAAACTGCTGCTTTGCAGTGCAGCTCTATATTTGACTGTTCTCGTGAAAGAGCAGTTTTTTTCAGGATGTACTGCGGAAATCAAACTGTGCAGCCAGAGCACAGTGCTGTTTGAAGTGCTGAAAAGCGAAAGAGCCAACAGTTTCTGCATGTGTCCCATTATTTCTGCAGATGTTGCATTTTCTGTGATGACATATCAGATTACAGCATGTTCTGCCTTGAAGCAGACTCCTGCTTGCTCTTGTTTCAATAATGGGCCTTTTCATATGCAGGGGAGGGGGAAGTATCAGTATCTGTGAATATTGTTTTTTATAGTAGTGTCTATAACATGTAGTTATATGAAAATTGGTGTATACTGTTCCTTTAAAGGGACATTATACACTAGATTTTTCTTTGCATAAATGTTTTGTAGATGATCCATTTATATAGCCCATACAGTTTTGTTTTTGTTTTTTTAAATTGTATAGTTTTGCTTATTTTTAAATAACATTGCTCTGATTTTCAGACTCCTAACCAAGCCCCAAAGTTTTAGGAGAATACCAACATATACCTACTCCAGCTTGCTCCTGTTTGAGTAAATGGTCTTTTCATATGCAAAGGAAGGGGGGTCTGGTTTTCCCCACTCGCAGTGGGGTTCTAGCTACCTTTTTAACAAAGCTAAACTGGGAGCTTCTAAGTAAGTTATTAATTGATTTTAAACTGGATTTTTATATCAGTATCTGTGCATCTTATTCTTTATAGTAGTGTCTATTACAGGCAGTTATATGAAAATTGGTGTATACTGTCCCTTTAAATATTCAAAAGGTAAAAAAAATGCAGTGGAATGGATGAATTAGTTTGATAAACACTATAACTGAAGCAGCCACATGTCTAAGAGATCAGGTAATCAGATTGCAAGGGTCAGAGTTAAAAAGTTCCTAGGAGCATTATTACCCAGGCTACTAATACGTTACTTCTGGCTCCAAAATAAACATGAAGCAGCAATGAAAGAACTATGGCTTAGAACTTTTTATTCTATTCATATCATATATAAATACCCCTCCCTGGCTCAAAAAGTGTGCCAAGTATGTTTGCAAATTTATAGTCCAAGAATGGTAAAAATTACTATAAAAGAGGATTGACATAATGTTTAAGACGCAGATCTGTTGTATCTGTATACATCTCTATAGAAATAAAACTAAATAAGAAGGGATTATGATCAATACACAGTAAATAATATTATATAAAAACGTAATAACTGCTTATTGTGCGTTTGTACAGTGGGATAATCATTTTCTATATTACCTATGATATTATGAGCAAGAGACACATACCACCCCCTCCCACTGCAGGTATTTAGAGGCATTTGCTATATATAGCAGCTTACAGAGCGAGCTGTTACTATGCAGTAGTTATCAATGCTTTTTTCCTCTCTACGTTACAAACACAGAAGAGCTTTGATTACAAATGGGCATATACCCAGTAATCAGAGCTCATAAAATGTTTCCTCTATCCGTAAAGAGGCATTAAACACCTTGTTTTTGTGTAAATAATAATGCTTTGCCCCATGCTCCCTTGAGAGACCAAAAAAAAATAAAAATCTAACCTAGGTTTTGGAAATGCTGCAGATAGTTTAAACCAGCTGTTTTACAGCACTTACAGGTTATAGAACTTGCTTCTCTACGGAATATGGGATAAGCACAATTCTAAGTAGAAGCATTTTTGCAATATATTTTAATTAGCAAAAATGCTTCAAGCAAAAGTTATTACCGTTTTTCAGTGGAATATGGACATATGCTGAGAGGGCCTGTGCACCACTACTCAAGCTCAGACAGCTGGGGGGGGTGTTTATTTTGCTTGTGAAGACTTAAAGGGACACTGATCCCAAATGTTTTCTTTTGTGATTCAGATAGAGCATGACATTTTAAGCAACTTTCTAATTTACTCCTATTATCAAATGTTCTTTATTCTCTTGGAATCTTTATTTGAAATGCAAGAATGTAAGTTTTGATGCCGGCCCATTTTTGGTGAACAACCTACGTTGTCCTTGCTGATTGGTGGATAAATTCATCCACCAATCAAAAACTGCTGTCCAGAGTTCTGAACCAAGAAAAAAGCTTAGATGCCTTCTTTTTCATATAAAGATAGCAAGAGAACAAAGAAACATTGATAATAGGAGTAAATTAGAAAGTTGCTTACAATTGCATGCTCTATCTGAATCACGAAAGAAATTTTTTGGGTTCAGTGTCCCTTTAACGTGGGTCATTTATGCCACTAACAACTCTCTAAAAGGTGTGCAGTAACATACATTTTTGCTGCCATATAACATAGACATGTAGCCATGCACATTTCAATTTTGACCTTTCTATCCCTTTAACGTCTGCAGAAGGCATTTTCAAATGTTTTACAAAGCATAACAAATCTAGGAATCCTGGAAGCGGATACTTTGTTTTGAATAATTCTACACATATGTACAGTATATGCAAAATATTCTTGCCGATTCACAAATTGGAAATGAAAAATTGTCAACACAGATGTATTACACTTAAAGGGCCATGATACCCAAATGTTAAAATATTTTAAAGTGATGCAGCATAGCTGTAAAAAACTGAATAGAAAATATCACCTGCACATCTCTATGTGAAAAAGAAAAATATTTTACATCAAAATGTCCTTAGTATTCAAACCCCATTGCAAAGGATTTTAAGCAGCAAATCAGTATCTCTTTCCTGGGACAGGCAAGGGAGCGAGCTTCATGCACACTCATGTTATTTCCCTCTTCAGTTTAAGGAGGTTTACTATGAAATCTCATGAGAGTTAAAGGGGCAGTCTAGTCAAAATTAAACTTTCATGATTCAGATAGGGCATGTAATTTTAAACAACTTTCCAATTTACTTCTATTATCTAATTTGCTCAATTCTTTAGATATCCTTTGTTGAAGAAATAGCAATGCACATGTGTGAGCCAATCACACAAGGCCTCTATGTGCAGCAACCAATCAGTAGCTACTGAGCATATCTAGATATGATTTTCAGCAAGTGATATCAAGAGAATGAAGCAAATGAGATAATAGAAGTAAATTAGAAAGTTGTTTAAAATGACATGCTCTTTCTAATTCACAAAAGAAAAAATTTGGGTTTCATGTCCCTTTAAGTCAAATCTCATGAGATCACAGTAAAAAAAGTTAATGACCTCAGCAATGTTGATGCTGATTGGCTGCTGTTCATTTCTTCATTATTTTTTTCTACCTGCAGCTGGGCAGTAACTGAAGTATAATAAAAGTAAAATATCTTCCTTCTTTACATAGAGATGCTCAGGTGATATTTTCCTGGCAGCTTTTTACAGTTATACTGCATCAGTTTCAAGTGATTTAGCATATGAGTATTATGTCCCTTTAAATGTTTTTCTGCCTATTTGCATGCATTTGTCCTATCTTTCCAACTATAGCTGTGGGAGGTTTCTTTATCAGCCAAAGAGCTATGACCGTTACATAGTAATATACTGTAGGTTGAAAAACAAATTAAGTCCATCAAGCTCAACCATTCAGACATACCTGTAACTACTGTTGGAAAAAAAAAGGCAGCAAAAAAAATTTTGAAGTTATTCCAAAAGGGAAAAATATTATTTTCTTGACAATCAGATTTCTCCTTGGATCAACAAGCTTCTATACTATGAATACTGTTATATCCCTGTATATACTGTTTTTCCAAAAAAGCATCTAGACCTATAGAGTATCTACTGAATTTGCTTAACCCCTTAAGGACCAATGAAGGAACTATTCCATCATGGTTCTCAGTGCCATAAGGACCCATGACGAAATAATTCTGTCATGCACTAAAATTAGCCCCAGATCTCCGTGGTACCGGCTATCGCAGAGTTAATGCTCTTGCTAGCTGCCTCAATGTCTGAGGCAGACTAGCAACAGCAAATCACGATGTCCCAGCCCACGTGATCACTGTGACAGCCAATCAAAGCGGTCACAATGTTGCTGGGGCATCAGATCCGCCTCCCTCCACCTCTGTTCGTTTGTGAAGTGGAGAGAGAGAGATCTTTGTTACTATGAATGCTGTAAAAAAAATCTAACGTATTGATAAAAACATAAATTATGCTTACCAGATAATTTCCTTTCCTTCTGTATGGGGAGAGTCCAGGGAAATACAGAACCTGGCCACCAGGAGGAGGCTAAGATACCTCAGCCAAAGGCTTATACCTCCCCCACTTCCCTCATCCCCCAGTCATTCTGCCGAGGGAACAAAGAACAGTAAGAGAAACATCAGGGTATAAAGGGTGCCAGAAAAATAAATAAAATTTAGGTCCACCCAACGGAGAAAAACAGACGGGGGCCGTGGCCTCTCCTCATACAGAAGGTAAGGAAATTATCTGGTAAGCATAATTTATGTTTTGTTTTCTTTTTTAATATGAGGAGAGTTCACGACTTCATTCATTACTTGTGGGAAACATATACCCAAGCTCTAGAGGACACTGAATGAAAACGGGAGGGTAAAAGAGGCGGACCCTATTCTGAGGCCACCACAGCCTGCAACACCTTTCTCCCAAAAGCAGCTTCAGCCAAAGCAAAAACGTCAAATTTGTAAAATCTTGAAAAGGTATGTAAGGAGGACCAAGTAGCTGCCCTACAAATCTGCTCCATAGAGGCCTCATTCCTAAAGGCCCAAGATGAAGCCACAGCTCTAGTTGAATGAGCCGTAATCCTTTGAGGAGGCTTATGTCCCGCTGTCTCATATGCTAAGCGGATAATACTCCTCAACCAAAAAGATAAGGAAGTGGTAGAGGCCTTCTGCCCTCTACGCTTCCCAGAATAGACAAAAAACAAGGAAGAATTCTGTTCAAAATCTTTCGTAGCTTGAAGATAGAATTTCAAAGCCCGAACTACATCCAAATTATGAAGTAACCGTTCCTTCGGCGAAGAAGGATTAGGACATAAGGAAGAACAGCCTTATCAGCATGAAAAGCTAGGTAAGGAGGCTCACATTGCAAGGCAGCCACCTCCATGACTCTGCGTGCCAAAGCAATAGCCAGTAGAAAAAGAATCTTTTCAAGACAGTAATTTATTGTCAACCAAATGCATAGGCTCAAACGGTGTCCTCTGCAAAACTTTAAGAACTATATTCAAACTCCAAGGCGGAGCGGTAGGTTTAAACAAAGGCCTGAGTCTAGACAGAGCCTGAATAAAAGACTGCACATCAGTTAGCTCAGTGAGCCTCCTGTGCAATAACACAGATAAGGCCGAAATCTGTCCCTTTAAGGAACTAGCAGAAAGTCCCTTCTCCAAACCATCTTGGAGAAAGGATAGAATCCTGGAAACCTTGATCTCATGGCAGGGGAATCCACGCTCTTCACACCAGAATAAGTAGGTCCTCCACACCTTATGATAGATGTGACGAGTGACTGGCTTTTTAGCTTGAATGAGAGTATCAATAACTCTTTTGGCTAGGACTAAGCGTTCAATCTCCACGCAGTCAGCCTCAGAGAATCTAGATTTAGATGAACAAAAAAGACCCTGTTCCAGCAGATCCCTGCGACAAGGTAACCTCCATGAAGGAGATAAAGACATCACCACCAGGTCCGCGAACCACATCCTCCGCGGCCACGATGGAGCAATTAGTATTGCCGAAGCTTGCTCCTGCTTGATGCGGGCCACTACCCGAGGGAGAAGTGGTAATGGTAGAAACATGTAAAACTAAACGGAACCTCCAAGGCACTGCTAATGCATCTATCAGCTCTGCCTGAGGATCCCTGGACCGCGACCCGTCTCTGGGAAGCTTGGTATTGAGTCGGGATGCCATGAGATCTATTTTCGGCATCCCCCATCTGTTGCAGATCTCCGCAAACACCTTGGGATGGAGAGACCATTCCCCCGGATGAAAGGATTGTCTGCTGAGAAAATCCACTTCCCAGTTGCCCATACCCGGAATGTGGATTGCTGACAGCGAGCAGTTGTGGGCCTCCGCCTATTCCAGAATCCGAGATACTTCCCTCATTGCCAGGGAGCTCCTCGTTCCCCCCTGATGGTTGATGTATGCCACCGAGGTTATGTTGTCTGATTGGAATCTGATAAACTGGGATGAACCCAGAAGAGGCCAAGCCTTCAGAGCAGAGCATTGAAGATCGCTCGAAGTTCCAAAATGTTGATCAGGAGGAGAGATTCCTCTCGAATCCACAAGCCCTGTGCCTTCCTAGCACTCCAAACATCTCCCCATCCTGATAGACTTGCGTCCGTAGTCACAATCTCCCAGGATGGTCTCAAGAAGGATGCCCCTTGGGACAGGTGATCTGCACAGAGCCACCAAGAGAGCGATTCTCTCAACCAGTTGTCTAAAGAAATCTGTTGTGACAAATCCAAGTGGTTACAGTTCCACTGACAGCATGCACAGCTGAAGAGATGGAATCTGGCGAATGGAATTATATCTGCTAGACACCATGAGCCCAATTACCTCCATACACCGGGCCACTTTAGAGGCCTTAAGGAGGTCTGTAGGGCAAGACAATTGGAAGTCATTTTGCAACCTCTCTGGTCTGTAAAAAATATCCTCATGGATATGGAATCTATAAATCATTCCCAGGAATTCCACCTTGGTACTGGGAACCAGAGAACTCTTTTCTAAATTTATCTTCCATTAATGAGATCGAAGAAGAAGAGCTCTTGAATGGTCCTCTCTCAGCCGACAGGATGGAGCCTAAACCAGGATGTCGTCCAAGTATGACGTTACTGCTATACCTCTGGTTCTCGCCACCGCGAGCAGAGTCCCCAGAATCTTCTTAAAGACTCTTCGGGCAGTAGCTTGACCAAATGGAAGTGCAACAAACTGGAAGTGCTGGTCCAGAAACACGTATCTCAAGAACTTGAAGTGATCCTTGTGTATTGGAACATGAGCGTAAGCATCCTTCAAGTCTATCGCACTTTAAGTCCAGAATCGGGCAAAACATATCCTCCGTCTTTGAGACCGCAAAAAGGTTTGAGTAGAACCCCAGACCTCTCTCTGCTAGAGGTACCGGTACAATTACTCCCAGAGAGGAGAGATCCCACACACACCCTAGATCTCATCCTGTGTGGATGAGATTTGAAACCTATCGGGTATCCCTGAACGATGACCTCCAGAACCCAAAGGGTCTTGCATGTCCCCAAGCCAAGCCTCCACAAAGAGAGATAGTCTGCCCCCAACACAATCCAGCGACAGATCGGGGGTCGCCCCTTCATGCCGATTTTGCATTTTGTTCTGCTTGGATTTATTCCAAGACTGAGACGGTTTCCAAGTTCCCTTGGACTGTTCAGGCTTTGCAGAGGGCTGCTGACGCTGGGATTTATCCGAACGAAAGGGACGAAATTTAGGACCCTGTCCCTTAGGTTTATTTTTCTTATCCTGCGGTAGAAAGGCACCTTTGTCCCCAGTGACCGTGGATATGATTGAGTCCAAGCCTGGACCAAAAAGAATCTTACCCTTCAATGGAAGGGAAAGTAATCTAGACTTTGAAGTCATGTCGGCAGACCAAGACTTCAACCAGAGTGCCCTACGGGCTAGAACAAAAAAAACCTGATGTCTTGGCATTCAGGCGAATAATCTGCATATTTGCATCACAGATAAAAGAGTTAGCTATCCTCAAGGCCTTAATTCTTTCCTGGATCTCCTCAAGGGGACCTTCTACCTCGATAATTTCCGATAAAGAATTGCACCAATAGGTAGAGGATCCAGCCACTGCAGCAACCGGCGCTGCAAGTTGAAACAGATACCCCGTGTGTTGAAACATCGGAGGCGTCATCAGCGGATAATCTTGTATCAGACAAATCCAACAAGTTGGTAGATGACCCTTGCGCTTAGCAGGGCGAGGTAAAGCACTGAAGGCCGCAGACACTGCCGTTTGTAGCTGTTCAGTAAAGTCTGGCGGAAGGAGGATTAGCAGTGCAATCGGAAACTGCATGTGTAAATAGGAGATGAATGCAGGGAACGCACCTCAAGGCACAGAGACCCCTCAGAGGACGGCTCAGTGGTACTAAACATCTTGGTTTTCTAAGATATAAGTACTTTATCAAGGCATGTGGAACATAATTGAGCAGGCGGGTATACTGTAGCATCCTCACAATAAAAACAGGTATTAGATTTAGGTAAAGAGGGAGTACCCTCTAACGTATCAGAGTCCTCCATAGCTTGCACTTTTAAGATTGACTATAGAAAAAGATAAATGGCACCTTTATACCCCCAATGGATGGGGCACTCACCACCTCCTATGACCCAGGCTCCACAGAGAAACCGCTTTGTCTCCTGTAAACCGCACAGTCAGGAAGAGGAAATCAGTGTGACCGCCCCTGCTCCTGAAAGAAGAGTGCCAAATCTAACAGACCGCGCAGCTATCCAAAATGAAAAAGAAACCTGAATGTTTCAACAGCCACCTGAGCCTCATCTCACACATGTTGCAGCATAAAACATAATAAAAGCAATTATAAATAAATCCCCCCTGTCCAACAATCCCCTTCCGGAGATATTAACCTTTGATTCCATACAGATAAAAGCAGTCACACTGTGAGACCCTGTCTTCTTACGTTATCATATGAGTATAAAATAAAAACGATCTGGGGGGCGGAGCCAGCAGCCAAACAGGGAAGACGTGCTTAAGAGAGCTCCTGCTATATTTTATTAAATATAAAGGTGAATATTGGAATAATCCTCTGAAATTTGCCTCAAAAACTTGGCTAGCATTTGCAGGACGTTTTCTGCAGCATTAGGGGAACGGGCATAGAGGTAGAACTTTTGCTTGCCTCTTTTAGCTGGGAAACAACCAGGCTTTTTGGGCCTATAACAGATCTGCTACTAAAGGAAGGAGAAGCGGTTCTAGATTTATGCACAACTGAGCTAAAGATTTCATTCTACAGGATGGAGAGTCTACACGCATCACTTCACTCCATGGTACTAGAGCTGGCTCGTAAGATGGACAATAATTTCACTGACCTACAAGTTTCCATCAAGCAGATCAGCATGGCAAATGGCGCCGCGCAGCTTGTACCATCCGTGCAAGATACTGTAGCGTCAGATAAGGATTCCTCTACTCTAATGAAGTCACCACTTGTCCTAACAGTGAGGTATGCACAGCTTGCAGCGTACACCAAGAGAGAAACTACTGACCTCGGATTAGAGGCCTCCGCCTCTGCTGGCTCTCTGTCTGCTTCTGGTAAAGTGACAGCGCCTGAGACACATGTGCTTACTTTTATGCCGGATAGCAAGCGATTGCTACCTATGGAACACCCCATCACCCATGTCTACCCGGCTTCCTCTGCAACCAATGTATCCATGGGTAAGCTCTTGGCTCCGATACTCCACGGAAGGCTGACACCGCACATCACTTTCCACCCCAGCGGTCATCATCTCACCGCAACTTGCCAACAACCCCCTGATTGTGCATATGACAGGATCTTGCTGATTTGGCTATCGGTTGGGACTATTCCTTGTCTACTTGTTAGCGTTCACAGGTACAGGTTCAGCACCTTAAAGGTTGGAATCGGGTGAGATCTCTAATGATTACAGGACAGATCTATTGGCTTAACCGGATGACCTTTTGTTTTGCTTTAAACAGCCTGCTACGAGAATGAATTTTGATGCTCCTAACATACCCTTCTCTAACTCTGAGACAAACTATAAACTGCCAGTCATATCATTTCTATGTTATAATCCCTCTTGCTATTCTTGCCCTTATATTAGTTTATCTCCTATATACTAGGGGTAAGCGAAGACATAGAAACCAGCAAGTTTGCTACTCTAATATTTATTCCCCTCACACAGAACTGTGTTACCGGTAATGTCTGCGTACTTAGCAGCTTCTTCATGATACAGTTTAACATTGTTGGAGGCATGATTGATTGCTGGTTTATACACTCACAGATATTATATAGCCCTCCTGGGTTAATGTTAGGGACGCTTGTATTATAGTTAATGTGTGAGTGCTTTGTTTCACATACATATCTTGAATGTTTAATTAACTCTCTCTATACACTTCAGATCTACATATGAGAGGAACTAAAACATATATGAATACTGGTGACTGTTTTATATCCTTTAGCTTAAAATGGGTGTACAGTATATCATTTTGGTGCACTGTTGTACAAATGGACATGCTAAGAGTTCCTAACCACCTATTCCTCTTAATTCTCAATACTAATCTGGGGTGAGTGTTCATCTTAGAGCACTCTAAACATTAATTACCGCACGTTTAGCCTATATTCTGAAACAGAGAGATATATGTTTATGTAGTTGTTAGCATAGGAGTATTTTAGACCATGATTACATATAGTTTCCTCCTCCTTAACCCCTTACTTAAACTTACTATGCTTGTCCCTGGAGTTGCTTAGGGCTTCGCCTATATTAAATCCCTATATATCTCCCTCCAAACTATAAATGTCTATAGCTCTGTTGCCAATAATGGAGGTGTAGTTACTGTGATTCTATGTTTATACTGTTTGATGCTTCTATAGAACTCCACTTTATTGTATTTTATTATAGGTTCTAAGAGGGGTAATCAGGATATCTTAGTATAATGGTCAAGTCATGTACCTAACCTCCTCTCTCCAACCCACTCCTAGCTAGGCTTCTCAGCTCATAACTTGTTTAGCCATCTTTATTGGCATTTAATATTTGTTGAAATATCCCCAGTAAATACATTTGTATTCTAATATATTTCTTTTACAGGTACCAGAGTGCATTGGTTTATGTTTGCTTTGCACGTCTGTTCCCAGTACTGGACGTTTTAGCCTACTATATTTTGCTGCCCTCTGTTACTTAGATTTCAGAATAGGGGAACCATTGGATACTAGATGTTCACTACTGTTTTGATATTGTATTAGAGTAGGGCTGCCCACAGTCAAATGCTACTAAGGATGTCTGTATATTAAGTAGTTTCTATTTACTATGTGCATAGAGCAGTTTCCTAGCTAGCTGCAGAGGGTATCAACTCCCAATTGAAATATACCCCTATATTCCATTGGGACAAGTAACCTGATGCAGCAAGTTAGATCAAAAAGTTTTAGTCCCCCCTATATATATATAAAATGTCTCCTAATAATTAATATAATTCCTTTTCCTGGCTTAACTACTGCCTATGGCTATAGTGTGTATCCTGTGTATACCCCGCTAATGTATCTATGCTTTATGCTTTAATTTCTAGACCCTACACCTACATTTCAATTATGAAATTTGTGGCCTCACGTGGCCCTTCTTAGTTATAAGTCATGCCTACAATAGGCAATATGACTCAGCCGTTAAAAGTAAAGTATATACGCTACAAGACAGAACAGACCATTATCATTATTAAATCCTATATGATTGAGCCCAGCCTGTACAAAATTTACTATAGGCCTTGTAACTTTATAGCTACCTAATGGCATAGGTTTGTCCTTTTTTGCATATACATTTATTTGGGCATGTATGATGTACACTGATTACATCCATTTACTTGTAATAAAGGTTTAGAATTAGGTATTAGCTAACTCCATAGCTCATTCACCTCGCACAGTTTATAGTGTTGTTATGAATAGACACCTTTGCAGTTAGTGATGTACATCATTATATGTTAGGGTTTGTTAACCTTATTCTATGTACATATCTTTGCGATAGGTTGGTATATGTTTGGTATATTCACTTATGCTTCCTAGGGGACTAGAATATAATATAGATCCCACAGGGTATATGCTAAATACATGATGCACTATTTGTTTACAGTATGGTTATACTAGTTAAGTAGAGACTTTCAATTGGCAGGAATATGCTACATGTTATTGGTAGCAGAGATCTATCCTGTGACGTGGTGTGTAATCCAGACTTCCTGGAGATTATGGCTAGCATAAGGTTTAATTATGCTCAAACTACTACTAAATTAGTAGCCAATATGTACCTGATTGTTATATAATATTTCTTTCCACTCATAACACATTCTTTAATGATCATATGATTTACTCCCCACTATATCCCCACCCTAGCTATAGACAACTCATCATGCCGTAGCTCTCTTCCTATTGTAAGGTAAGGAACCAGTGCAGTATGTATTGTCTTTTCTCCAGTAGTCTGTTCAACTTCCCGGCTTAATTTTAAAATATCCTTTTATACGCCCCCAATATTCATATTCTTATGCATGGGTAATGACATATAGTTAGTTGGCCCAGCTAAATAGCTTATCTATTCTACTATATTGACTAGTCCAAGAGCCCCCTCTATGTTAAATAAAGAAAAATCTTTCATACATATACAGCTCCGCCCTCCACCCTTTCCCCTAATATATATAGTGGTGCTTACCCACTGAATTTCCCCCTCCCCCTTCTCTATACATGCATCTATGCTCCTACTGCAGCTCTGAAAGAGCTGGACATCTGCCCATCAGATACCTATTATTTTCTAAGCTTCTGGTACGCAGGACCTAAAACTGTGTCCCCAACTGGTCAGTCATTCATGATATTTTATTGAAAAATAGAGGTCTCATTAGCTTATCACCAATGTACTCTATAGATGCTGAAATATTTCAGTTACTCTTGTCTATATCTTGTTTGTTTGTTTCTTGACAAAAAGGTGTATTGTATCTTACGTTTGTTATGCAAAAACCTCAATAAAAAATTATTTACAAAAAAATAAATAAAAACGATCTTACTGGAATCTCTGCCATAGGACACACAGCCTCTCAAGTTTGACAGTCTTGTAGCATCGCTCCCGACATGGACTTGAGTGATAGAATCAGGCAGTGAAACTCCTCAACACTGATTGCTAAGGAGCGGTTAATACAAGTCTGGATGGGTTTGACTCTCCCTGCATCTCCAGACCCTAACTTTCGTCAATGCTCTCACTGAGAGGCTGAAAAGACCACTTAATACTCCAGTCCCATTTCAAAGGGTAGATGCCCTTCATAAGAAACTACCCCGAATCTTCCGACACTTCCCTGCCAACCTCCTGTGATGAAAGGCAAAGAATGACTGGGGGATGAGGGAAGGGGGGGGGGGGAGTCATTTACGCCTTTGGCTGGGGTGTCTATGCCTTTTCCTGGTGGCCAGGTTCTGTAGTTCCCACAAGTAATGAATGAAGCCGTGAATTCTCCTCTTACTAAGAAGGAAAGTTAAAAATATCCCCTTTACCCAGTCCTTAAATTTATTTTGAATTACTTTTCTTAAGCTGCACTAAGGATGTACACATTATCTTATCACGAAAACTGTGAGGAAAAAAAAGTTTTTTTTTTTGGTATTTTGTTTATAATAAATGAGAATGTGTATATATATATATATATATATATATATATATATATATATATATACACACACACATATATATATATATATATATATATATATATATACACATATATACATATATATATATATATATATATATATATATATATATATATATATATATATATATATATATATATATATATATATATATATATACACACACACATACATCATCAAATTAAAGCCCTTATTTGTCCTTTAAAAAACAATATGTGTTGGTGCAATAAATGAGAAAGATGGAAATTTCGGTTGAATACACACATAGCAAATATTGCTTTGGTCCTTAACTGAAAGACAAGAGGCTGAAGCTTGGTCCTTAAGGGGTTAAACAACCTCATTAGGCAGGGCATTTCATATCCTTATTGTGAAGAACCCCTTACCCTGCTGTAGGTGAAATATATGCCCTAAACTACGGAAAACACAAATATAAAAAAAAAAATAAGAATACATTTGTTACTGGCAGCCCCTGGGGGGGGGGGGTCAGAGAGGGTGAGGAAGGATCTACAATACAAATATATTACATAATAAAAAAATAAAAAAAATAAAAAGTATGCTTACCTGATAAATTTCTTTCTTTTTTGGATATTGAGAGTCCACGACGTCATTTAATTACTAGTGGGGAATATCTCTCCTGGCCAGCAGGAGGAGGCAAAGAGCATCACAGCAAAGCTGTTAAATATCACTCCCCTACCCACAATACCCAGCCATTTGAAGGGAAATGGGAACAGTAACAACACAAAAGTGTAGAGGTGCCTGAGGTCTAGTCAAAAATAACTGTCTAAACTAATGGGTGGGGTCGTGGACTCTCCATATCTGGAAAGAAAGAAATTTATCAGGTAAGCATCAATTTTGTTTTCTTTCCTAAGATATGGAGAGTCCCCAACGTCATTCAATTACTAGTGGGAACCAATACCCAAGCTAGAGGGCACTGAATGAATAGGGAGAGAGAAAAAGACAATTTAATATGAAAGAATAAGAGGGCGCTACCAACAGCAATAGGATCATCTACAAGGCATTCAAATCACTATATATTCCTCATAAATATATATCACCGATATATTCCAAAAAAAACACTTACATATAAATTGATTCAAATAGTATCCAAAGGGATGTAATATTTACTTAAAGGTTGTTGATTGTTACATTCAACTTACTAAGGGGCCTGAATTAAATTAGATATGTATCAGAAAGAATAGAAACTACATGTATCAAATGGGGTTAATTCTTTTCAAAATGTTTTCAAAACCTAAAACTTAAAAAATGTTAAAAAAAATTAAACCTTAAAATTATCCTAAATATTTAATAAATTCCAAATATGTTCTTTACATAAATTATAAAATTCAGCATAAACTCTCATATAAAAATACAGTGTTCAACCGCAATATAAGTGTAATTTTATAACATATAACATTTAAAATGCATTTGCTTTCACAGGTAAAAAAGGAGGTTTAAAAAACTTTTTTATACTGCAGAATTACACGGATATTGTGGTTGAACACTATTTTATATGAGAGTTTATGCTGAATTTTATAATTTATGTAAAGAACATATTTGGAATAATTTTAAAGGTTTAAATTTTTTTTTAGTTTTACGTTTCGATAACATTTTGAAAAGAATTAACCCCATTTGATGATACATGTAGTTTTTATTCTTTCTGATACATATCTAATTTAATTTAGGCCACTTAGTAAGTTGAATGTAACAATCAACAATATTTAAGTAAATATTACATCCCTTTGGATACTATTTGAATCAATTTATATGTAAGTGTTTTTTTTGGAATATATCGGTAATATATATTTATGAGGGATATATAGTGATTTGAATGCCTTGTAGATGATCCTATTGCTGGTTGTAGCACCCTCTTATTCTTTCATATAAGATTATCACAATAATCACTTATCGAGGAAGGAGATAAGTACTTTAGAGTGGCTTATATAGGACTAGTTCTGGTGATTGCGCTTACGTATATTTCTTCTCAGGGAGAAAAAGACAGGCAGAACTAAACAGAAGGCACCACCACTTGAAGAACCTTTCTCCTAAAAGAGGCCTCAGCCGAGGCAAAAGTATCAAATTTGGAAAAAGTATGCAGAGAGGACCAAGTTGCAGTCTTGCAAATCTGTTCCACAGAAGCTCCATTTTTGAAAGCCCAAGAAGATGAGACAGCCCTAGTGGAATGAGCTGTAATTCTCTCAGGAGGCTGCTGTCCAACAGTCTCATAAGCAAAACGAATCATACTTCTCAAACAGAAGAAAAGAGAAGTAGCAGTAGCCTTCTGACCCTTACGCTTCCCAGAGAAACAAACAAACAGGGCAGAAGACTGGCAAAAATCCTTAGTCGCTTGTAGATAGAATTTTCCAAGCTGTGCAACAGACGTTCCTTATGAGAAGAAGGATTAGAACAGAGAGAAGGAACAACAATTTCCTGATTAATATTTCTAACCGAGTCCCTTTTTCCCCCCTGCCCGCCACCCATTTTCCCTCCTCCCCTCTTTTTTTTTTTTTTCCCCTTTCTCTTCTCCTCTCTTTCTACTATACTCTACTTAATTTCATCCTCTCTTCTTATTTCCATTTGGAGATATTATCTATTGCTGAGACCTAAATATAGATTAACTCACAGAGCGGTCTATCTTGTTGATATACATATACTACCTGCGAGTCAACCCTGAAATGTCCGTTAATTATCTGCTGTTTAATAAATATCACACTGTCATAATTACATGTTAATGTTGAATACTGATGCTATTTCCCTATTATGTTGAAGGACACTATATTTCGCTGGGAACTTTGAGAGCTCAGTTCTCTTATTCTATGTTGTGGACTATGCTTAGTGCGTCTTACCATCATGCACAACTTGTTAGATATGACTATTGCTCCTGTAACTTTAACAACTGATGTTCTTAATTATGAAAAAAAAAAAAAAAGAAAAATATTTCTAACCGAAACCACCTTAGGGAGAAACCCTAATTTAGTACGAAGAACTAGCTTATCCGCATGAAAGATAAGGTGAGGCGAATCAAACTGCAAAGCAGAGAGTTCCGAAACTCTCCCAGCAGAAGAGATAGCAATACGAAACAAAACCTTCCAAGATAGCAACTTAATATCTATGGAATGCATAGGCTCAAACAGGGCCTGCAAAACTCTAAGAACAAGATTAAGACTCCAAGGAGTAACAGGTTTAAACACAGGCCTGATTCTGACAAGGGCCTAACAAAAAGATCGAACATCTGGCACATCCGCCAGACGCTTGTGTAACAAAATAGATAATGCAGAAATCTGACCTTTCAGAGTACTGACTGACAACCCTTTCTCCAGACCTTCCTGAAGAAAAGACAAAATCCTAGGAATCCTGACCCTACTCCAAGAGTAGCCCTTCGATTCCCACCAATAAAAAAAACATAATTTATGCTTACCTGATAAATTCCTTTCTTCTGTTGTGTGATCAGTCCACGGGTCATCACTACTTCTGGGATATAACTCCTCCCCAACAGGAAATGCAAGAGGATTCACCCAGCAGAGCTGCATATAGCTCCTCCCCTCTACGTCAGTCCCAGTCATTCGACCAAGAATCAACGAGAAAGGAGTAACCAAGGGTGAAGTGGTGACTGGAGTATAATTTAAAAGATATCTACCTGCCTTAAAACAGGGCGGGCCGTGGACTGATCACACAACAGAAGAAAGGAATTTATCAGGTAAGCATAAATTATGTTTTCTTCTGTTATGTGTGATCAGTCCACGGGTCATCATTACTTCTGGGATACCAATACCAAAGCAAAAGTACACGGATGACGGGAGGGATAGGCAGGCTCATTATATAGAAGGAACCACTGCCTGAAGAACCTTTCTCCCAAAAATAGCCTCCGAAGAAGCAAAAGTGTCAAATTTGTAAAATTTGGAAAAAGTATGAAGCGAAGACCAAGTTGCAGCCTTGCAAATCTGTTCAACAGAGGCCTCATTCTTAAAGGCCCAAGTGGAAGCCACAGCTCTAGTGGAGTGAGCTGTAATTCTTTCAGGAGGCTGCTGCCCAGCAGTCTCATAGGCTAAACGTATTATGCTACGAAGCCAAAAAGAGAGAGAGGTAGCAGAAGCTTTTTGACCTCTCTTCTGTCCAGAGTAAACGACAAACAAGGAAGAAGTTTGGCGAAAATCTTTAGTTGCCTGCAAGTAGAACTTGAGGGCACGAACTACATCCAGATTGTGTAGAAGACGTTCCTTCTTTGAAGAAGGATTTGGACACAAGGATGGTACAACAATCTCTTGATTGATGTTCCTGTTAGTGACTACCTTAGGTAAGAACCCAGGTTTAGTACGCAGAACTACCTTGTCTGAGTGAAAAATCAGATAAGGGGAATCACAATGTAAGGCTGATAACTCAGAGACTCTTCGAGCCGAGGAAATAGCCATTAAAAACAGAACTTTCCAAGATAACATTCTTATATCAATGGAATGAAGGGGTTCAAACGGAACACCCTGTAAAACGTTAAGAACTAAGTTTAAACTCCATGGTGGAGCAACAGCTTTAAATACAGGCTTGATCCTAGCTAAAGCCTGACAAAAGGACTGGACGTCTGGATTTTCTGACAGACGTCTGTGTAACAAGATGGACAGAGCTGAAATCTGTCCCTTTAATGAACTAGCTGATAAACCCTTTTCTAAACCTTCTTGTAGAAAGGACAATATCCTAGCGATCCTAACCTTACTCCAGGAGTAACCTTTGGATTCGCACCAGTATAGGTATTTCCGCCATATTTTATGGTAAATCCTTCTGGTAACAGGCTTCCTAGCCTGAATCAGGGTATCAATAACCGACTCAGAAAAACCACGTTTTGATAAAATCAAGCGTTCAATTTCCAAGCAGTCAGCTTCAGAGAAGTTAGATTTTGGTGTTTGAATGGACCCTGTATCAGAAGGTCCTGTCTTAGAGGTAGAGACCAAGGCGGACAGGATGACATGTCCACCAGATCTGCATACCAAGTCCTGCGTGGCCATGCAGGTGCTATTAGAATTACTGATGCTCTCTCCTGTTTGATTTTGGCAATCAATCGAGGAAGCAGCGGGAAGGGTGGAAACACATAAGCCATCCTGAAGTTCCAAGGTGCTGTCAAAGCATCTATCAGAACTGCTCCCGGATCCCTGGATCTGGACCCGTAGCGATGAAGTTTGGCGTTCTGGCGAGACGCCATGAGATCTATCTCTGGTTTGCCCCAACGTCGAAGTATTTGGGCAAAGATCTCCGGATGAAGTTCCCACTCCCCCGGATGAAAAGTCTGGCGACTCAAGAAATCCGCCTCCCAGTTCTCCACTCCCGGGATGTGGATTGCTGACAGGTGGCAAGAGTGAGACTCTGCCCAGCGAATTATCTTTGATACTTCCATCATTGCTAGGGAGCTTCTTGTCCCTCCCTGATGGTTGATGTAAGCTACAGTCGTGATGTTGTCCGACTGAAACCTGATGAACCCCCGAGTTGTTAACTGGGGCCAAGCCAGAAGGGCATTGAGAACTGCTCTCAATTCCAGAATGTTTATTGGAAGGAGACTCTCCTCCTGATTCCATAGTCCCTGAGCCTTCAGAGAATTCCAGACAGCGCCCCAACCTAGTAGGCTGGCGTCTGTTGTTACAATTGTCCAGTCTGGCCTGCTGAATGGCATCCCCCTGGACAGGTGTGGCCGATGAAGCCACCATAGAAGAGAATTTCTGGTCTCTTGATTCAGATTCAGAGTAGGGGACAAATCTGAGTAATCCCCATTCCACTGACTTAGCATGCATAATTGCAGCGGTCTGAGGTGTAGACGTGCAAAAGGTACTATGTCCATTGCCGCTACCATTAAGCCGATCACCTCCATGCATTGAGCTACTGACGGGTGTTGAATGGAATGAAGGACGCGGCATGCATTTTGAAGCTTTGTTAACCTGTCTTCTGTCAGGTAAATCTTCATTTCTACAGAATCTATAAGAGTCCCCAAGAATGGAACTCTTGTGAGAGGAAAAAGAGAACTCTTCTTTTCGTTCACCTTCCATCCATACGACCTTAGAAATGCCAGAACTAACTCTGTATGAGACTTGGCAGTTTGAAAGCTTGAAGCTTGTATTAGAATGTCGTCTAGGTACGGAGCTACCGAAATCCCTCGCGGTCTTAGTACCGCTAGAAGGGCACCCAGAACCTTTGTGAAGATTCTTGGAGCCGTAGCCAGTCCGAATGGAAGAGCTACAAACTGGTAGTGCCTGTCTAAGAAGGCAAACCTTAGGTACCGGTGATGATCTTTGTGGATCGGTATGTGAAGGTAAGCATCCTTTAAATCCACTGTGGTCATGTACTGACCCTCTTGGATCATGGGTAAGATTGTCCGAATAGTTTCCATTTTGAACGATGGAACTCTTAGGAATTTGTTTAGAATCTTTAAATCTAAGATTGGCCTGAAAGTTCCCTCTTTTTTGGGAACCACAAACAGGTTTGAGTAGAACCCTTGTCCTTGTTCCGACCGTGGAACCGGATGGATCACTCCCATTAATAACAGATCTTGTACGCAGCGTAGAAACGCTTCTTTCTTTATCTGGTTTGTTGACAACCTTGACAGATGAAATCTCCCTCTTGGGGGAGATAATTTGAAGTCTAGAAGGTATCCCTGAGATATGATCTCTAGAGCCCAGGGATCCTGAACATCTCTTGCCCAGGCCTGGGCAAAGAGAGAGAGTCTGCCCCCCACTAGATCCGGTCCCGGATCGGGGGCTCTCGGTTCATGCTGTCTTTGGGGCAGCAGCAGGTTTCCTGGCCTGCTTGCTCTTGTTCCAGGACTGGTTAGGCTTCCAGCCTTGCCTGTAACGAGCAACAGCTCCTTCCTGTTTTGGTGCAGTGGAGGTTGATGCTGCTCCTGTTTTGAAATTCCGAAAGGGACGAAAATTAGACTGTCTAGCCTTAGCTTTGGCTTTGTCTTGAGGTAGGGCGTGGCCCTTACCACCTGTAATGTCAGCGATAATTTCTTTCAAACCGGGCCCAAATAAAGACTGCCCCTTGAAAGGTATATTAAGTAATTTGGACTTAGAAGTCACATCAGCTGACCAGGATTTTAGCCACAGCGCCCTACGTGCCTGTATGGCGAATCCTGAGTTCTTAGCCGTGAGTTTAGTTAAATGTACTACGGCCTCCGAAATGAAAGAATTAGCTAGTTTAAGGACTCTAAGCCTGTCCGTAATGTCGTCTAGCGTAGATGAACTAAGGTTCTCTTCCAGCGACTCAATCCAAAATGCTGCCGCAGCCGTAATCGGCGCGATACATGCAAGGGGTTGTAATATAAAACCTTGTTGAACAAACATTTTCTTAAGGTAACCCTCTAACTTTTTATCCATTGGATCTGAAAAAGCACAGCTATCCTCCACCGGGATAGTGGTACGCTTAGCTAAAGTAGAAACTGCTCCCTCCACCTTGGGGACCGTCTGCCATAAGTCCCTAGTGGTGGCGTCTATTGGGAACATCTTTCTAAATATTGGAGGGGGTGAGAACGGCACACCGGGTCTATCCCACTCCTTAGTAACAATTTCAGTTAGTCTCTTAGGTATAGGAAAAACGTCAGTACTCGCCGGTACCGCAAAGTATTTATCCAACCTACACAGTTTCTCTGGTATTGCAACGGTGTTACAATCGTTAAGAGCTGCTAAGACCTCCCCTAGTAATACACGGAGGTTCTCCAATTTAAATTTAAAATTTGAAATATCTGAGTCCAATTTGTTTGGATCAGAACCGTCACCCACAGAATGAAGCTCTCCGTCCTCATGCTCTGCGAGCTGTGACGCAGTATCAGACATGGCCCTTGCATTGTCAGCGCACTCTGTTCTCACCCCAGAGTGATCACGCTTGCCTCTTAGTTCTGGTAATTTAGACAAAACTTCAGTCATAACAGTAGCCATATCTTGTAATGTTATCTGTAATGGCCGCCCAGATGTACTAGGCGCCATAATATCACGCACCTCCCGGGCGGGAGATGCAGGTACTGCCGCGTGAGGCGAGTTAGTCGGCATAACTCTCCCCTCGCTGTTTGGTGAAATTTGTTCACATTGTACAGATTGACTTTTATTTAAAGTAGCATCAATACAGTTAGTACATAAATTTCTATTGGGCTCCACCTTGGCATTGGAACAAATGACACAGATATCTTCCTCTGAGTCAGACATGTTTAACACACTAGCAAAAAACTTACAACTTGGTTATAATCTTTTTTAGCAAAAAAATACTGTGCCTCAAAGAGGTATTAAACGATTAAATAACAGTTGAAATAATGAACTGAAAAACAGTTATAGCATCAAACTTTAAAACAACACAACTCTTAGCAAAGGTTTGTTCCCATTAGTAAAATAACAATAATTAAATTTGACATAAAAAGTACAAAGCAACGTTTTTATGCACAGTCACTATAAGAATTCTCACAGCTCTGCTGAGAGAAGTTACCTCCCTTCAAAGAAGTTTGAAGACCCCTGAGATCTGTCAGAGATGAACCGGATCATGCAGGAAAAATAAAAGTGACTGACTGGAATTTTTTGATGCGTAGTAAAGAGCGCCAAAAACGGCCCCTCCCTCTCTCACACAGCAGTGAAGAGAAACGAAACTGTCACAATTACAAGCAAAAAACTGCCAAGTGGAAAATAATGCCCAAATATCTATTCACACAGTACCTCAGCAATGTAAACGATTCTACATTCCAGCAAAAACGTTTAGCATGATAAATAGTTATTAAAAGTATTAGTGACCTTTAGCAGAGTAGTTCCGGTGAAATACCATCCCCAGAATACTGAAGTGTATACATACATGTCATTTTAACGGTATGGCAGGATTTTCTCATCAATTCCATTCAGAAAATAAAAACTGCTACATACCTCAATGCAGATTCATCTGCCCGCTGTCCCCTGATCTGAAGCCTTTACCTCCCTCAGATGGCCGAGAACAGCAATATGATCTTAACTACTCCGGTTAAAATCATAGTAAAAAACTCTGGCAGATTCTTCCTCAAACTCTGCCAGAGAAGTAATAACACGCTCCGGTGCTATTGTAAAATAACAAACTTTTGATTGAAGTCATAAAAACTAAGTATAATCACCATAGTCCTCTCACACATCCTATCTAGTCGTTGGGTGCAAGAGAATGACTGGGACTGACGTAGAGGGGAGGAGCTATATGCAGCTCTGCTGGGTGAATCCTCTTGCATTTCCTGTTGGGGAGGAGTTATATCCCAGAAGTAGTGATGACCCGTGGACTGATCACACATAACAGAAGAAAAAGGTATTTACGCCATACTTTATTGTAAATTTTCTGAGTAACAGGCTTGCGAGCCTGGATCATAGTCTCAATGACCGACTAAGAAAAATCAAAATGCTTAGACAGAACTAAGCGTTCAATCTCCAAGCAGTCAGCTTCAGAGAAACGAGATTTGGATGTAGAAACGGATCCTGAGTTAGGTCCTTTCTCAGAGGTAACCTCCAAGATGGTAGAGATGCCATCTTCACTAGATCTGCATACCAGATCCTGCGAGGCCATGCAGGAGCTAGAAGGATTACCAATGCTCTCTCCTGTTTGATACGAGCAATGACTCGTGGAAGGAATGCAAACAGAGGAAACCGATAAGCTAGACGGAACACCCAAGGACCCGCCAGAGCATCTATCAGAGCGGCCTGCGGATCTCTTGACCATGAACCGTACCTTAGAAGCTTGGCATTCTGCCGAGACGCCATCAGATCCAACTCTGGAACCCCCCATTTAAGAGTTAACCTGGAGAACACCTCCGGATGGAGAGCCCACTCCCCCGGATGAAATGTCTGTCTGCTCAGGAAATCCGCTTCCCGATTGATTACTCCTGGAATGTGGATAGCAGATAAACAATTGTTAGCTTCCGCCCACTGAATAATCCGAGCCACCTGCTTCATGGCTAAGGAACTCAGAGTTGATGTAAGCCACCGAGGTGATGTTGTCACAGGCTGGCATCCGTGGTCACAATCACCCAAGAAGGTCTCTGGAAGCATGTGCCCTGAGACAGATGCTCCTGAGAAAACCACCACGGGAGAGAGTCTCTTGCCGACTGATCTAGATCTATCCTCTGAGACAGATCCGAATGGTCTCCATTCCATTGTCTAAGCATGCATAACTGCAGAGCTCTCAAAGGGAATGATGTCCATGGAAGCGACCATCAGACTAATTACCTCCATACATAGAGCTACTGATGGCCGAACAGTAGATTTAAGTGAGAGACAAGAGGAAAGAATCTTGGATTTTCTGACCTCTATCAGAAAAATTCTCATATATAGGGAATCTATTATAGTCCCTAAGAAAACCACCCTTGTAGCTGGAACAAGGGAACTCTTTCCCAGATTCACTTTCCAACTGTGGGAACATAGAAAAGACAAGATATCTGTATGAGAGTTTGCTTGTTGAAAAGATGGCGCCTGAACCAATATATCGTCCAAGTATGGCGCCACAGCAATTCCACAAGACCTGATCACTGCCAAGAGAGCCCCCAGAACCTTTGTGAAAATTCTGGAAACTGTGGTAAGGCCAATTGGAAGGGCCACAAACTGAAAGTGTTTGTCTAAAATAGCTAATCTCAGGAATTTTTTATGCTCCCTGTGGATGGTCAAATAAGAATACATTTGTTACTAGCAGCCCCTGGGGGTCAGAGAGGGTGAGGAGGGATCTACATTACAAAATATATATATATTTTCAAATAGCCCTAAACTGCATACTGTCTGACATTACCAAAGTGGTGGTGGGGGGATAGAGCTTTTTTGGAAAGATCAGGTAGGGATCAGTGGGTGGGAGGGTAATCCATACACTAGAGCAAATATTAATCTTACAAGGTACCTGATTAACCACTTCACTGCCAGGAATTTCAGAAGTGTGGTGCGCATCTGCAATTAGCGGCCTAATTGCCAAAAACGAATGGCAAAGCCATGCATGTCTGACGTTTCTGAACAAATAGTGGCATCAAATATACCATAATTTTCCTAGATCAATACCTTGGTTTGTCTACTTTAAAAAATATCTATAGCATTAATAGGTAATTCAAAAAAATAAAGCCCCTATTCCTGTTTAAAAAGTGTGATAGCAAAAATGCTCCAGTACTTTGGGCAAGCTTTTCTCTGAAATTCCTGGTAGTGAAAGGGATAAAGAGAAGTGGACCAAGGACAGAACCTTGTTAAAATACTTACTTAATTCTTGAAAGCCGCTCCAGTGCTTCCCCCACCCATCGCAAGCCTCTTCATACATCAGCAATGACGAATCTGGCTTTCTCCAATCACGGCTTCCCCCCCAGAGAAAACATTGCCTGAGGCCAAGCCGTGATTGGAGGAAGCCGGATTCGTCATTTTTGACATATGAAGAGACTTGCGACGGGCGGGGAAAGGGCTGGAGCGGCTTTCAAGAATAAAACGTAAGTATTTTAACAAAACGAGTGAAATGTAAAGTCTGATGAATGAAAGGGCCCCTGTTTTTAATAGGATTTTTAAAAACTGAGCACACATTTGTCAAACTTGACATTCACTTTAAAGACATAGAGAAAGAGAAGTAGACAGCTCAGTGGCTTGTTCTATGGCCCGATTATCACCTGGGAGTAGCTTATTTTAGGCCCAACTGTACTATTCAGTCTGATCCTGCCTAACAAGGTCAGTGCAGCACCAAAATACCAGGCAATTCTTCTCTGAACAAGAGAAAAGGCAACCCCTGATGATTGTTTTGACCTCCTAGGGGAAGCCAGATGTGGACTCTGCCCAATTTGCTTAAAGGAATATGGCTGCACCTCATGGATGAGGCCCATAGAAGGCCGAAATGATTGTCTGGGGTTGCCATGTCCCTTGTTCAGAGAAGGATTGCCTGGTATTTCGGGGCTGGATTGACCTTGCTAGGCAGGATCAGACCGATAAACTTCAGGAAAGTTATCCACTGTGAAAAGCATAGTTGTCTAAAAGAGGCTGCTCCTGGGTGGTAACTTGCCATAGAACAAGCTACTGAGCTGTTGTTCATTCCTGGTAGAGCGCTTCTCTTCCTGTATGCATTTCTACCCTTAAAAGGACCATTAAACTCAAACTATAACAGTGCATAAAATGTTTTATTAAGGGTATAATATTATTGCAAAATGTATTCATTATTTATTGTGCTGCCTTTTACAGTAAAATACATCTGGAAATTGAGCTTGTTGCAGTTTCTCACACAGAGGCGTGGGCTATCTGCTCTTGTGTGAACAAATAACCCACCCTGCCTTCCTTCCCTTTTCTCTCTAGTCAATTGTTTTCATACAGGGACAAGAAACCCCAACTTTTTCCTTTGTGATTCAGATGTAGTAAACAATTTTAAACAAACTATCCAATTTACGTCTATAATCAAATTTGCTTCATTCTCTTGGTATCCTTTGTTGAAGCAGCAACAATGCACTACTGGGAGCTGGCTAAATACATCAGGTGAGACAATGACAAGAAGCATATAAATGTAGCCAACAATCAGAAGCTAGCTCCCAGTAGTGCATTGCTGATCCTTATGTTACCTGTGTATATGAATCAACAAAGGCTACTAAAAGAACAACACAAATTAGATAACAGAAGTAAATTTGAATTTTTTTAAAATTGCACATTCTAAATCAAAATTTAATTTTTACTTTATTGTCCCTTTAACATTTTATGCTCTATCTGAATCATGAAAGAAAAAAAAAAAGTTGGTTTCCATGTCCATTTAATTGTCCACTGTAATCTCTTAATAGGACTGACTGGTGAACTAGTTCCTGACTTGTTCACGCTTATAATACAAATTGCAATGCCGTTTTGAACCATTTTCCATCAGTGCTCTAATAATATGCAGTTCCCAGCTGCAATGACATTTTGATTTAATGAGCGAACTGAGATTTTATTCTTTTATAACAGGTATAATTGCAATACTATTTGTATGCAGAAGCTCTGTCTGAACATACATATAAAACGTCAGTTCGATTTACTGTAGTTTACTTACTGATAGGTCTAGGATTTGACAAATTCCAGGGATCAGGGCACCTAAAAAAGAATCCCTGTTTCTGTTACTTGTATGTAAGCCCTGTCAAATAGGTCAGTGAAATTTGCTAGGTGGTGGTGGTGGCCACATCAATTCCGCTAACTTACACCATGCAACAATAGAGCTACTTCCCATTTCGGCTAAGCTGTCAGACACGCTCAAATCTTTCCGACCCTTTCACCAACCCCTTTAATTCTCCATGAAGGGTCAATGAACCCAGTAAGGAAGCAATATGACAAATGTTGAATAAGCCATTGTGTAATATTAATTAATGACACCACTCTGGACACAGCAGTTACCTTGATTATTACCAAGGCTACAGAATTCCATACGGTTATGGTGGTGTCCTAAGTTTATCATCGACTATCTATTCCCCTAATGCAGAAAGGACTGGATCAGAGAAATACTGTCCTAATGTCATCTCTCTGAACAAAAGGCAAAAGAAAGCAGAAAAACAAAAAGTCATTTAGTTTGGCAATTGGCCTCAGGTTTTGAAACATCACTGGCCAGGCTTTAAAAATCAAGCGAGCTAGGAAGCCAAAGCTCCTACAAATTTACTTGTGTGTCCTAACTTTCTGATTATTCTACACACAACTACAACTGTATGGCTCTTAAATATTCATTTAAATTCACAATATTTTTGTGGGTCCCAAGGATTGCTTATGTTTGAGAAAATACGTTAACACACATAGTTAAATCACAGCTGCAGAAAACTGTCGGTCCTGAATGGAAACGGACAGTGACCCAATCAGCAGCAATAGTCACACAACCTAGATGAAAGGTTGCTACTGCTGATTGGATCCCCAGCAGTTTCTGCTCTTAGGCAGGTAAGTGACTTAATTTCTAGTAAAAGATAATACTGTATGTCCCAATGGATTAAACAGAGACATAGGGGACTCTGATAGGCCTATCAGTACTCTTAACCAGTACTCTTTTTGCCCAAGATGTAGGTGACTGACATCTTTCCTTGAGACACATAACCTCACTTTTCAGAAAGCAAACTCACCTTCTATAAAAACATAATTTATGCTTACCTGATAAATTATTTTCTTTCCGGATGATGAGAATCCCACAAGCCATTACGTGTGGGATAGAATTCCCGCTACTAGGAGGAGGCAAAAAAAACCCAAAGAACAAAAGCTTTTAAGTCCTATCTTCCTGAACCATTCAATTGAAAGGGATACGAAACTCAAATGTTTTCTTTCATGAATCAGAGCATGCAATTTTCAGCAACTTTCAAATTTACTCCTATTATAATTTTTTTTTTCTTCGTTCTCTTGGTATCTTTATTTGAAAAATCAGGAATCTAAGCAAAGGAGCCGGACCATTTTTGCCAATTTCTGCCTCCAACAAAATATTCAGAATAACCTGATTAAGAAAGAAGCCGAAGCATATAGTTTCTTATCCTGTTCAATGCGAGAATAATGAATTAAATTAGAATTCTGTCTGAAACTTATTGTAGCTTAAAATAAAAACAAAATTTATGCTTACCTGATAAATTCCTTTCTCCTGTAGTGTGGTCAGTCCACGGGTCATCATTACTTCTGGGATATTAACTCCTCCCCAACAGAAAGTGCAAGAGGATTCACCCAGCAGAGCTGCCATATAGCTCCTCCCCTCTACGTCACACCCAGTCATTCGACCGAGAACCAACGAGAAAGGAGAAGCCAAAGGGTGCAGTGGTGACTGGAGTATAATTTAAAAATTTAGACCTGCCATAAAAAACAGGGCGGGCCGTGGACTGACCACACTACAGGAGAAAGGAATTTATCAGGTAAGCATAAATTTTGTTTTCTCCTGTTAAGTGTGGTCAGTCCACGGGTCATCATTACTTCTGGGATACCAATACCAAAGCTAAAGTACACGGATGACGGGAGGGACAGGCAGGCTCTTTATACGTAAGGAACCACTGCCTGAAGAACCTTTCTCCCAAAAACAGCCTCCGAAGAAGCAAAAGTGTCAAATTTGTAAAATTTGGAAAAAGTATGAAGAGAAGACCAAGATGCAGCCTTGCAAATCTGTTCAACAGAAGCCTCATTCTTAAAGGCCCAAGTGGAAGCCACAGCTCTAGTAGAATGAGCTGTAATTCTTTCAGGAGGCTGCTGTCCAGCAGTCTCATAGGCTAAACGTATTATGCTACGAAGCCAAAAAGAGAGAGAGGTAGCCGAAGCTTTTTGACCTCTCCTCTGACCAGAATAAACGACAAACAGGGAAGACGTTTGTCAAAAATCCTTAGTTGCATGTAGATAAAATTTCAGGGCACGGACTACTTCTAGATTGTGTAGAAGACGTTCCTTCTTCGAAGAAGGATTAGGACACAAAGATGGAACAACAATCTCTTGATTGATATTCCTGTTAGTGACCACCTTAGGCAAGAACCCAGGTTTAGTACGCAGAACTACCTTGTCTGAATGAAAAATCAGATAAGGAGAATCACAATGTAAGGCAGATAACTCAGAGACTCTTCGAGCCGAGGAAATAGCCATTAAAAACAGAACTTTCCAAGATAACAGCTTGATATCAATGGAATGAAGGGGTTCAAACGGAACACCCTGTAAAACATTAAGAACTAAGTTCAAACTCCATGGTGGAGCAACAGTTTTAAACACAGGCTTGATCCTAGCTAAAGCCTGACAAAAAGCTTGAACGTCCGGAACCTCTGACAGACGTTTGTGTAAAAGAATGGACAGAGCTGAAATCTGTCCCTTTAAGGAACTAGCGGATAAACCCTTTTCTAAACCTTCTTGTAGAAAAGCCAATATCCTAGGAATCCTAACCTTACTCCATGAGTAACTCTTGGATTCGCACCAATATAAGTATTTACGAGATATTTTATGGTAAATCTTTCTGGTAACAGGCTTCCTAGCCTGTATTAAGGTATCAATTACTGACTCAGAAAAACCACGTTTTGATAAAATCAAGCGTTCAATTTCCAAGCAGTCAGCTTCAGAGAAATTAGATTTTGATGTTTGAAGGGACCCTGGATCAGAAGGTCCTGTCTCAGAGGCAGAGACCAAGGTGGACAGGATGACATGTCCACTAGATCTGCATACCAAGTCCTGCGTGGCCACGCAGGCGCTATTAGAATCACCGATGCTATCTCCTGTTTGATTCTGGCAATCAATCGAGGAAGCATCGGGAAGGGTGGAAACACATAAGCCATCCCGAAGGTCCAAGGTGCTGTCAAAGCATCTATCAGAACCGCTCCCGGATCCCTGGATCTGGACCCGTAACAAGGAAGCTTGGCGTTCTGTCGAGACGCCATGAGATCTATCTCTGGTTTGCCCCAACGTCGAAGTATTTGGGCAAAGACCTCCGGATGAAGTTCCCACTCCCCCGGATGAAAAGTCTGACGACTTAGGAAATCCGCCTCCCAGTTCTCCACTCCCGGGATGTGGATTGCCGACAGGTGGCAAGAGTGAGACTCTGCCCAGCGAATTATCTTTGATACTTCCATCATTGCTAGGGAGCTTCTTGTCCCTCCCTGATGGTTGATGTAAGCTACAGTCGTGATGTTGTCCGACTGAAACCTGATGAACCCCCGAGTTGTTAACTGGGGCCAAGCCAGAAGGGCATTGAGAACTGCTCTCAATTCCAGAATGTTTATTGGCAGGAGACTCTCCTCCTGATTCCATTGTCCCTGAGCCTTCAGAGAATTCCAGACAGCGCCCCAACCTAGTAGGCTGGCGTCTGTTGTTACAATTGTCCAATCTGGCCTGCTGAATGGCATCCCCCTGGACAGATGTGGCCGAGAAAGCCACCATAGAATAGAATTTCTGGTCTCTTGATCCAGATTCAGAGTAGGGGACAAGTCTGAGTAATCCCCATTCCACTGACTTAGCATGCACAATTGCAGCGGTCTGAGATGTAGGCGTGCAAAGGGTACTATGTCCATTGCCGCTACCATCAAGCCGATTACCTCCATGCATTGAGCCACTGACGGGTGTTGAATGGAATGAAGGACACGGCATGCATTTTGAAGCTTTGTTAACCTGTCTTCTGTCAGGTAGATCTTCATTTCTACAGAATCTATAAGAGTCCCCAAGAAGGGAACTCTTGTGAGTGGAAAGAGAGAACTCTTCTTTTCGTTCACCTTCCATCCATGCGACCTTAGAAATGCCAGTACTAACTCTGTATGAGACTTGGCAGTTTGAAAGCTTGAAGCTTGTATCAGAATGTCGTCTAGGTACGGAGCTACCGAAATTCCTCACGGTCTTAGTACCGCCAGAAGAGCACCCAGAACCTTTGTGAAGATTCTTGGAGCCGTAGCTAATCCGAATGGAAGAGCTACAAACTGGTAATGCCTGTCTAGGAAGGCAAACCTTAGATACCGGTAATGATCCTTGTGAATCGGTATGTGAAGGTAAGCATCCTTTAAATCCACTGTGGTCATGTACTGACCCTTTTGGATCATGGGTAGAATTGTCCGAATAGTTTCCATTTTGAACGATGGAACTCTTAGGAATTTGTTTAGGATCTTTAAATCCAAGATTGGCCTGAAAGTTCCCTCTTTTTTGGGAACCACAAACAGATTTGAGTAAAACCCTTGTCCGTGTTCCGACCGCGGAACCGGATGGATCACTCCCATTAGTAAAAGATCTTGTACACAGCGTAGAAACGCCTCTTTCTTTATTTGGTTTGTTGACAACCTTGACAGATGAAATCTCCCTTTTGGGGGAGAGGATTTGAAGTCCAGAAGATATCCCTGAGATATGATCTCTAACGCCCAGGGATCCTGGACATCTCTTGCCCAAGCCTGGGCGAAGAGAGAAAGTCTGCCCCCCACTAGATCCGTTCCCGGATCGGGGGCCCTCAATTCATGCTGTCTTAGGGGCAGCAGCAGGTTTCCTGGCCTGCTTGCCCTTGTTCCAGGACTGGTTAGGTCTCCAGCCTTGTCTGTAGCGAGCAACAGCTCCTTCCTGTTTTGGTGCAGAGGAAGTTGATGCTGCTCCTGCCTTGAAATTACGAAAGGAACGAAAATTAGACTGTCTAGCCTTAGGTTTGGCTCTGTCTTGAGGCAGGGCATGGCCTTTACCCCCTGTAATGTCAGCGATAATTTCTTTCAACCCGGGCCCGAATAAGGTCTGCCCTTTGAAAGGTATGTTAAGTAATTTAGATTTAGAAGTAACGTCAGCTGACCAGGATTTTAGCCACAGTGCTCTGCGTGCCTGAATGGCGAATCCGGAATTCTTAGCCGTAAGTTTAGTTAAATGTACTACGGCATCCGAAATAAATGAACTAGCTAGCTTAAGTGTCTTAAGCTTGTTTGAAATCTCATCTATAGTTATTGAGTCAAGAGTCTCTTCCAGGGACTCGGACCAAAAAGTGGCCGCGGCCGTGACAGACGCAATACATGCAAGGGGTTGCAATATAAAACCTTGTTGAACAAACATTTTCTTAAGGTAACCCTCTAATTTTTTATCCATTGGATCTGAAAAGGCACAGCTATCCTCCACCGGGATAGTGGTACGCTTAGCCAGAGTAGAAACCGCTCCCTCCACCTTAGGGACCGTCTGCCATAAGTCCCGTGTGGTGGCGTCTATTGGAAACATTTTTCTAAACACAGGAGGGGGGGAAAAGGGTACACCGGGCCTATCCCACTCCTTAGTAATTATCTCTGTAAGCCTCTTAGGTATAGGAAATACGTCAGTACCCGCCGGTACCGCATAGTATCTATCCAGCCTACATAATTTCTCTGGGATTGCAACGGTGTTACAATCATTCAGAGCTGCTAATACCTCCCCTAACAGTACACGGAGGTTTTCGAGTTTAAACTTAAAATTAGAAATGTCTGAATCCATTCTATTGGGATCAGAACCGTCACCTGCAGATTGAAGCTCTCCGTCCTCATGTTCAGCATACTGTGACGCAGTATCAGACATGGCAGTATTATCAACAGCGCACTCTGTTCTCACCCCAGAGTGATCATGCTTACCTCTTAGTTCTGGTAATTTAGCCAAAACTTCAGTCATAACATTAGCCATATCCTGTAATGTGATTTGTAATGGCCGCCCTGATGTACTCGGCGCTACAATATCACGCACCTCCCGAGCGGGAGATGCAGGTACTGACACGTGAGGCGAGTTAGTCGGCATAACTCTCCCCTCGTTGTTTGGTGAAATATGTTCAATTTGTACAGATTGACTTTTATTTAAAGTAGCATCAATGCAATTAGTACATAAATTTCTATTGGGCTCCACTTTGGCTTTAGCACATATAGCACAGAGATATTCCTCTGAGTCAGACATGTTTAACACACTAGCAATTAAACTAGCAACTTGGAAATACTTTTCAAAGCAATTTACAAATAATATGAAAACGTACTGTGCCTTTAAGAAGCACAGAAAAAAGTTATGACAGTTGAGAAATAATAAACTTGAGGAACTATAACATCAAATTCTTTCCGGTAAAAACACAATTTTAGCAAAGGATTGCCCCCATTAGTAATGGATAACTAACCCTGAATAGCAGAAAAAAAGTACAGAAATAAACGTTTTTTATCACATTCAGTCACAATCTCACAGCTCTGCTGTGAGTGATTACCTCCCTCAAAATAAGTTTTGAAGACCCCTGAGCTCTGTAGAGACGAACCGGATCATGCAGGGAAGACAAGAGACTTCTGACTGAATTTTTTGATGAGTAGCAAAAGCGCCAAAATAGACCCCTACCCCGCACACACAACAGTGAGGGAGATCAGTAAACTGTCTTAAATTAAATAAAACGACCGCCAAGTGGAAAAAAACAGTGCCCAAAACAATTTTTCACCCAGTACCTCAGAAAATTAAACGATTTACATGCCAGCAAAAACGTTTAACATCAAATAAATGAAATGTCATTAGAAAGCCTGTTGCTAGTCACTGCAAATTAGGCTAAAGTCTTATGCATACAGTATTATCCCAGTGAAGTGCCATTCCCCAGAATACTGAAGTGTAAATATACATACATGACAGCCTGATACCAGTTGCTACTACTGCATTTAAGGCTGAGCTTACATTATATCGGTATGGCAGAATTTTCTCAGTCAATTCCATTGTCAGAAAATAATATGCTGCTACATACCTCTTTGCAGGTTAACCTGCCCGCTGTCCCCTGATCTGAAGTTTACCTCACTCCTCAGATGGCCGAGAACAGCAATATGATCTTAACTACGCCGGCTAAAATCATACAAAAAACTCAGGTAGATTCTTCTTCAAATTCTACCAGAGAAGGAACAACACACTCCGGTGCTGTTATAAAATAACAAACTTTTGATTGAAGGTATAAAACTAAGTATAATCACCACAGTCCTCTCACACATCCTATCTATTAGTTGGGTGCAAGAGAATGACTGGGTGTGACGTAGAGGGGAGGAGCTATATGGCAGCTCTGCTGGGTGAATCCTCTTGCACTTCCTGTTGGGGAGGAGTTAATATCCCAGAAGTAATGATGACCCGTGGACTGACCACACTTAACAGGAGAAAGAAGAAACTTCTAACCTTAGGTTATAAAGGTAGTCTCCCTTATATAATATGGATACAGAGGAGAGATCCCTCAGGACCGAAAAAAACTAAAAATTTGGTTTCCATGAAAGGAAAAAAGGTTTTACCAACAATCTAATGCTTCCGAGGACTGCCAAAGGTCTGTACCATCTTGAAACTTGAATAATCATTTGAGAACAAACCCCCAAAAAATTGAATATTTGACCCCGAGATGGAAATAAGAAAAAAAACTTAAGCGTAGCCTGCTGTTACGGTTGCCTCCAGGCTGGCTGGAAGTTGGACCGTAGAAAAGGATGCTCCTAGCACTCACAAAAGGAGCAGCAGCACCGTAGACACTATAACTACTGCGTAGCCACCATAAGTAATGCAGACTCTACGAACCACCGCTGCTGGGCTGGTATCTCGCCATCTGCTCTGCGCCCTGGACCTACGACCAGGCTCCAGTAGGTGAACCTCTTCCTTCTGAACAGCGAAGCAGGATCAGGAACAAGAGCTCTTACAGGAGCTCAGTAGCTAAGGGAGTATATAGAGCATAGCAATCCCTGTAGTGATTATAGCTGTCCCCTACAAATATGAGTCAAAGCTGCAAGTTAGAGGGTCAGAAAAGGTCTGATGTGCTGGAACACACAGCCTGCTTTTTATTGAGGTTACATGCAAAAAAGACACTCTCAGGGGGAGGCATAAAATCCCCAATCACACATTTGATACATTTAGATAGAGACAACGCCCTTTTACAGGCCATAGTAGAATTACATTTCTTCAGCAGATAACAATTTACACACAAGAAAGCAATGCAGTCCACCTTATCACTAGCAGTCTGATTAGACAATGGGAAGGTTTATCACTAAACTTAATTAGAGCTGATCCCAGCAAACTTGTATTTAAAATTGAACAAAATTAACTCTTAATGGCACACAATGAAAACTAATGCTTTTGTAATAGTGCTCCCTTTCTGTGGAACACTCTGCCTGTGTGGTTCAGTAAGCCCTATTTACTGAACCAAGTGGGAGAAAGCCAGGGACAAATTATTTTACAGGTCTGGGGACATAGTCTTAAAGGGGCATTGTTCACCAAAGTCACAATATGTCCCCAGACGGTTCTTAAAGGGCCCTACACACCCAATAAAAGTTAATATGTTCTCAGGGGCACAATCTTCCAGGGGCCATAGTCATGAGGAAGGAGGCTGGCAAATAGGCTTCTCCAAAATCCAGGGAAGCAGGGCAATTTTCCATTTAAAGGGCCAGTTACAAATAGCAGTTTGTAACATATCTCCCCTTTTGGAGGGAGACTAACCAGGCACCTGACCTTCTGTCGGTCAGTGCCTTAGTTAGTCTTGCAACCCACCCACAAATAAACATTAGCAGCA
This sequence comes from Bombina bombina, assembly GCF_027579735.1. NCBI lineage: Eukaryota > Metazoa > Chordata > Amphibia > Anura > Bombinatoridae > Bombina > Bombina bombina. Next base: position 865,235,028 of record NC_069504.1, read on the forward strand.
AAGTAGCACCCCCCCACAATAAGTAGTACTGGCCTGTAGGTTCCAGGTTGTAGGATGAAAGTGTAGCATCCTCGGCCTTCCTGGCGCAGCTGGGCAAATAGCTGGTGGTACTTGGGGGGCAGAGGCCAGCGGCACTCTGCCCTGGTGCCAGCGCTTCTGCTGGGGTGAGGGGTTTGCAGGCCAGTCCTGTAACAAGGGGGTCTGTAGGGCAGAGGCCAGCAGCGCTCTGTCCTGATGCCAGCTCTTCTGCTGGGGGAATTGGGGCATAGTCCTGCCCGGTGGCAAAGGGAACGTGGGGGTCAGTGGGGGTTAACATCTCCACTGTTAACCCTGGGCCCAAGTTAGGAGTTAGCTGGGGAGGGGGAGATTGGCTTACCTCCTCCTCCTGATACTCCGGCGGCCGTTGGGAAGGGAGGTCGATGCTCTCCGCTCCCTGTGGAACATGCTGCGGCTGGGGAGAGAGACTGGTTGTCTCCTCTCCCTGGAAGGCACACTCCGGCTGAGGAGGGAGGTCGATGCTCTCCCCTCCCTGTCTGTCGCTGGGGATCTGGGCCGCCTGCCCAGCATCCCTGTATGGCCGGTAGAGAGACTGCGGTCCCATCTCCACCTGCCTGCTGGGGGTCCTCCCAGGACCAGTCTATGAGGCCTGCTGCCTCGGGTATCTCTGGTTGGGGTTGGGGAAGGAGACCGGTTATCTCTTCCCTCTGCACGGTATACTGCCGTTGGAGAGGGAGGTCGCTGCTCTCCTCTCCCTGTGGAACATGCTGCGGCTGGGGAGAGAGACCAGGTGTCCATACTCTCAAACTCCACAGTTGGCGCTCAAAGGCTCGTGCCGCTTTGTTCTCCGTATCCAATTCCCGGATGATGCGACTGACTACCTCCTGCGCAGGGTCTGGACCATATCGGACTAGCCGCCTCTTTACCTCTGGAACGAAATCCGCGCCCTCATAGCGACGGATCCGGTTGAGGTGCTCTTCACAGGGTTCTGACCAGTATCTTGTCAGCTCCATGCTGCTGTAGGTAGGGACGCTAGGTAGGGACGCTGTGCAGTGGCTAGCGTTGCCCTCAATAACTCTCCTACGATACCAGTGCTGTTGGGGTGCTGCTCCTTGCGCTAGGACGCCATCCCACTGCTGCCGCCAAATGTTACGGTTGCCTCCAGGCTGGCTGGAAGTTGGACCGTAGAAAAGCATGCTCCTAGCGCTCACCAAAGGAGCAGCAGCACCGTAGACACTATAACTACTGCGTAGCCACCATAAGTAATGCAGACTCTACGAACCACCGCTGCTGGGCTGGTATCTCGCCATCTGCTCTGCGCCCTGGACCTACGACCAGGCTCCAGTAGGTGAACCTCTTCCTTCTGTACAGCGAAGCAGGATCAGGAACAAGAGCTCTTACAGGAGCTCAGTAGCTAAGGGAGTATATAGAGCATAGCAATCCCTGTAGTGATTATAGCTGTCCCCTACAAACATGAGTCAAAGCTGCAAGTTAGAGGGTCAGAAAAGGTCTGATGTGCTGGAACACACAGCCTGCTTTTTATTGAGGTTACATGCAAAAAAGACACTCTCAGGGGGAGGCATAAAATCCCCAATCACACATTTGATACATTTAGATAGAGACAACTCCCTTTTACAGGCCATAGTAGAATTACATTTCTTCAGCAGATAACAATTTACACACAAGAAAACAATGCAGTCCACCTTATCACTAGCAGTCTGATTAGACAATGGGAAGGTTTATCACTAAACTTAATTAGAGCTGATCCCAGCAAACTTGTATTTAGAATTGAACAAAATTAACTCTTAATGGCACACAATGAAAACTAATGCTTTTGTAATAGTGCTCCCTTTCTGTGGAACACTCTGCCTGTGTGGTTCAGTAAGCCCTATTTACTGAACCAAGTGGGAGAAAGCCAGGGACAAGTTATTTTACAGGTCTGGGGACATAGTCTTAAAGGGGCATTGTTCACCAAAGTCACAATATGTCCCCAGACGGTTCTTAAAGGGCCCTACACACCCAATAAAAGTTAATATGTTCTCAGGGGCACAATCTTCCAGGGGCCATAGTCATGAGGAAGGAGGCTGGCAAATAGGCTTCTCCAAAATCCAGGGAAGCAGGGCAATTTTCCATTTAAAGGGCCAGTTACAAATAGGAGTTTGTAACACCTGCATAGAAAGAGAACACTGTATCAGAGAAAAGTTTAAACATGAAATAAGTGAGCAAATTCCACATTGTCCAATTTGAGACCGATCTTGAAATATACAGGATCTAAAAAGACACACTGAACCCAATTTTTTTTCTTTCACGATTCAGATAGGGCCGGCAATTTAAGCAACTTTCTAATTTACTCCTATTATCAATTTTTCTTCATTCTCTTGGTATCTTTATTTGAAAAAGCAGGAATGTAAGCTTACGAGCCGGCCCATCTTTGGTTCAGCACCTAGGTAGCTAAATGTGAGAAAGAGGGAGATGGTATTGAACCTGGAACGTCTAGTGCTGTAGTTTTACCATTCAGCCATAGGTATGCTACAAACAAATTAAACTGACCAATGCTGATATGACAGACTTATAGAAAACACAGACTAAGAAAAACTCCCAGAAAACTAGCTCTTGACATGTTTGCAACTATGGAAATAACCAGTTTGAATAAAAATGTATTTAGTAGAAAATCTGAATTGAGACCATGAGATTTTTAAATGAAGAACTATCCTTTAAAGCAGTAGGATAACAGTGCAAAAGGAGAAAATGTAATCTCATAGACTAAACAAGTTAACTCTGATAAGAAAGATTTGTTCACACAAATCAGAAATTAAATACTGATCATCAGTGATAAAAAAAGTAATCTCTAGCAAATCCAACTGACAGTACTGCATTTATACAGATATTACAAAAGTAAACCTAAGGAAAACCTTGGAGTCCTTGATAAGAACATGTGCTGTGGAGCTTACCTTAACAGTGTGATATACTAAAAGGACAAAAAGTTGCCCAGAGGGAGTCCTTGGGGAGGGGTACTATCACGCCCTTAACCGGATTGATCCTGGGAACTCCGGGTACCGAGTCTCATGCCATACCATTGAAGAGTTGTCAATGGCTCCAATGGGTGCAATATCAAATCACATAGCTACTGCACAGAAAATTAGGCAAGTTATATATTTATGCATTTATTGTCACACTGAGTGAAGAGACAGAGAGAGATGCTCCAGAGTGTAGTCTGAGACACTAGCAGCATTGGAGGGCGCGAAAATATGTTGGGAATCTATTTACAACATAACCGCTACTTTGTACCCTCACCGCCATAACACAGATAAATTTAGATTTAATTTGTTAGTTACGGTTCCTTTGTGTAACCTAATTACTCAGCTGCCCGCTCGAAAGACCAGTGTTACAGAACCGTTAATATGAGACCAGTCCTGCAATAATAGCACTTCAGAGAAGAAAAACATTAACCTTGAAAAAAAAAAAAAGTGCTGTCTACAAAATAGTAAAGTGTCACAATAAACTGAAGGCTTCTAAATGTCTCTGTAAAATACCTGAAGTTCTCTGGCTATGCAAGACATGGAAGTGTATCTGCTAATAGCATGTGGGCTATGCAAGTGCATTGCACTTACCTGGAAAGGCACCCACTCCAGTAGACAGCCCATCCAGTGCTGTGAAGTTAACAGCAGAGGATATAGGAGTACTATGATCCTTCTGGAGAAGGCAAGAGACATGTCTCTATGACAGCTAAGCTGAGATATAGCTGGAATCCCATAGGGAAATGCTGTGCTTATAACAGAGTACTTCTGTATCCCAGAATCTTGAAAACTGTATACCAAAGGGTTAATGGATCTCACATAGGTCTGAGCTCCCACAAAATAATCTAAATTAGAATAACTGGAACACCTCTATCTTTCTCTCACTCCTGGGAGGCAAAGAACAAGTGGTTCAGGTAGGTGGAAGGGCATTAAAAGCTTTTGTGCTTTGGGATTCTTTGCCTCCTCCTAGTGGCGGCAATTCAATCACACAAATAATGGCTTGTGGACTCTCGTCATTACATGAAAGACCTAAGGGGGTCACATCACTATTTGGTGCAGGGGCTAAGAGACAGGCTATGAAAGAAGTCCTGCACCACAAGCAATAAGTAATCCCTATGCAACCCTTTTTTTTCTTTTTAAAAACCCAACACATTCTAGTGCATTTACATTATTTATTTGGTCTGCTTTTCCTATAATTTAAATCTTAAACTTGTTTTTCCATTCTCCCCAGAAAGGCTGAAGAAAATTCTGTAGCCCTACATGTTCCAACCTGATTGTCTAAACACATAAACAAAGCTCTAAGCTACTATTGTGATCAGCAAATAGATGAAAGTGCATCACTGAGTCATAGCTCCAAATCACCATGCACATGGATAGCATGGAAGCCAGGAAATAAAAATGTGTGCTTGAAATCACTGGATATTCTTGGAAACAAAAATGTCATATTTGGGGAAAGATAAATCTTCTCCACCAAACCCCCCCAGCGAGGTGACTGAATGGCAGAAACAAACGTTTTTGTACACCAGGGGCCAATTTATTTATGCAACCCTGTGTCCCAGGTTGGTTAGCACTCTATAAACAAAAAACATCTTAGGGCAAGGTCACATAGCAACATTTTCAAATATGTACTTATTTGGATGTAATCTACAGTTACAACCAAAATTAAGGGCAAACAAACCTTTACCTAGGCCCTCTTAAATATTATTTTACTACTTTTTTACTAGTTAAAAATTTTGTATTACTTGTCAAACCAGATGCTCTTCTAGTGCACAGGACCATCACAGGCAGTGCACGCACTGTGCCAAGGATCTCACAAGGCGCAGACAGTTTAGAGCAGGGGGATTGGCACATAAATTAGCATTTCACCTAGGGGATCTGCAACCTCATACAAGAAGCAGCACACTGCCACGAGATTAGCAGATACATCCAAATTTTACCTTGGAGGCCTGCAACATCTCCACACTGGGAGATTTTAACTGTCTGGCTGAAAACACCTGTCTTCCCCTTTGTAGGCACTGAGGGGAAATTGGGTCTTAAATCGGTTAGAGAACCCTTATCAATGACGAGTAGATCAGTTCTTCAGGATTTACCCTACTCCATCTAGACGGCAAACGTTTGACTGAGGGAAGCTGGGGGAATGGAAGGATTAATGCTCTGGTGTGTAGGGGTGCTTTTGCCTGTTACTAGTTTACTGGAATGTAATCCACATGTGATGGACTTGTGGACTCTCACCATCTTATGAAAGACATTAAAGAGCTGCTGGCCACCAATGGAGCACATCATATTTAGCTCATGTTTACTCATCCTCAACCAGTAGAGGAGACATGCACCTTAATATCGCTAAGCATGAAGAAACATTTTATTTTACATGTACACCCTTTTGCAAAACATTCTACTAACCAGTGTTTCCCAACCGCGGTCCTAAAGTACCCCCAACAGTCATGGTTTTCATTATAGCTGAACTAGAGCACAGGTGAAATAATAATCGGATGAATGAGAGAAGGTTGGTTACTGATCAGCCGATTACTACACCTGTGGACAGCTATAATGAAAAGCAGACCTGTTGGGGGTACTTGAGGGCCACGGTTGGGAAACACTGTACTAATCTATTAAGGCCAGTGACAGAGATTTTATAGTAATCACAAGCCATATGAGGTAACATGAAATCATTCAATACTGGGGATCTTTTGTTCCTCTGTGATGGGAGGGAAAGAAACTAAACCCAGACACTAATAGGAATAAAAGGCGATTTCAGTCTGAGGGAGATTTCTGATTATTTGAAACAGAACAGCAAATCAGTTATCCCTGCCCAATCTGCCTGACCTCCAGGGTTTAAAACTTAAATGAAACTGAGAATATTTAGCTTATTGTAGGCTTACACCAAGACTCAAAGATTAGTTACTGGAGCTGTGCATAGCTACAACACAGGTTTGCATGGATCAAACCATATGCAAAATTCAAATGCAATGCAAACAAGAAATATGCAATCCATATAGACCACTATTGTAGCTAGATACAAGTGTATTTCGGCAGGAGAAGTAGCCATGAGCAGAGATGGTCAATGTCCATATGGAGACAGCTTGTGGAATGCTAAGCTCAACATGTCCCCGACCCCAGCCAAAAATATTCTAGTGCATGAAGAGCTGATTTAAATAATCGGCCATATGATTTTTCCATCCATTTCAGTGTGAACCAGAGATGCCCTCCTATCATTCTGTGTCTAGTGTATAAGTTAAGTAATGTAACCTCCTGAGTCCCACTCACTCAATGCATGGTTTCTACTAAATGGTCATATTTAACTGTTCACTCTTCTTAGTATACTTAGCTCCCTAAAACACAGACTCAAAGGGTTTAAATAACAAAGGATAATTTGCCAGATGCAAATTCCCTTTCAAGAAAATTTTATGTCTGCAGAAAAAGGTGACTCAGCTTTTGGAAAGCAGAACAAAAAAACCTCAGGTTACTTCAACTCTAACATACAGCCTTCCTTTTCAGACTGCTGAGAAGGTTGAAAAACATTTGAAATAAACTGCATGATTTAAGAATTAAAATAAATCATGTTTAAAACATGGGACATTACAGGTTAATTCAAGATAATTTGATAACACATTCATATACACAGAAAACCTGTCACTCACCAACAGGCACTCAGTAATGTATAAAAGCAAAAATGGGAGAGTCCGTTGCATTTGACACCAAACGGTTTAAGCCTAGGACCATGTCAAGGTCTCTACCCTCCTGGGACCATAACCTGCACACACAATGCATGCTTTCAAATAAATCAACTGGAAATTCCAAGCCTGTATCACCCTGGGAGGTTCCCAGATGGTTTGTTATGTTAAACATTTCTGTGTGTCTGCTGGTGAGTGCCAGCTTTTCTGTATGTGGTGTTGATAATTTGTACAAGTTTCCCTATGGATCTGTCACGCAGGAAGCTCAGGGGTTTACTGCCTGGGTAGCTGGGAACTGTACAGCAGTCTGTCAGTGTTCAGGGCTGTGGAGTTTACAGAGACTTAGGATGTGTACCCTGTCCGGTCCACTCCTGTGTTTTTGTGTATATATAAAAAGCACCTTTCAGTTTAGCTTGATATTTGCAAGACACATATAGGGTATAAAGGAACAGTCAACACAGTAGATTTGCATAATCGGCAAATGCAAGATAACATGACAATGCAATAGCACTTAGTCTGAACTTCAAATGAGTAGTAGATTTTTTTTCTGACAATTTTAAGTTATGTCTTTTTCCACTTCCCCTGTACCATGTGACAGCCATCAGCCATTCACAAATGCATACACACTTATTCTTGCACATGCTCAGTAGGGAAGTAAATTGGAAAGTTGTTTAAAATGGCATGCTCTATCTGAATAATGAAAGTTTAATTTTGATTGACTGTCCCTTTAAGTAAATGCTTATTATCCTCATAGCTTTTAGAGGTTTCCTGGTGTTACTATTACAAGTAAAAAAAAAAAAAAAAAAATGAATTTTGGGTTTGCTGTCACCATTTGAAACTGATGACAACTGTGGCTTCCTGTTCCTTATCACTACAGTGCCAGACAACCGCAAAGCGTGAAAGCTTTGATACAACAGCTACAGTTATTTCCCAGGCTGACTCATCAACAAAAAACAAATGAAAGCACAAATGCATAGCTGCTAACATGAGTTTTAGAAGTTGAGACCACATCAGACTCGTAGCTTTTAATAGTGTATCTGTACACTTCAGCACCATGGAATAGTGACATATAAAGCTTAAGTGAACTGGAAAGTCAAAATAAAAAAAAACTTTCATGATTCAAATAGAGCACGTAATTATCAAATTTATTTTGTTCTTTTGTTATCCTTTGTTGAAAATAATATGTACATTAGACATGCGCTTTATGCTGGAACACACAAGATCTATGCAAATCCAGAAAGAAATCCAGCTCCGAAAAGAGCCTAATGCTGCTGGCGGTGGCCACATTAGGCATTAGTTTTAAAACAAAACGCGTCTAATGTACATAACCTAAACTACTGAGAACTAGCTAGTGATTGATGGCCACACACATTTGTCTCATCATCGGCTCACTAGATCCCAGCAGTGCACTGCTGCTTTAGAGCCGACATTATGCATTTAACCTCTTTGCAGGGGGTAAACACATACTTGTATACAAGCAATAGTGCAATAATAGAATGTTGTAACGTATTAGAGCATTCATTTGCATTTTTATATCCCTTTAATTCAATGTTACATTTAAAACCACCCGCGAATGTTTCATTAAGCATAGCAAAAAAAGGTTTTAAAAGAAAAATCAAAATGAACTGCTATTTCTGCATGCCCCACTAGTGGAGCAGTACAGAAATAGAGTTGCAGAGTTACCGATGCAGAGAGGGACACTCTGTGGCCCTCTCTGCATCGGGCAGAGGTGTTGCAGATCGTTGGTGGCGTGGGAGAGTAAGGAGGGAGACAGGTGGGCGGCCCATCCAAGGAGGGGCCGGAACGGGTTGGACCGCTATGCTACAGAAAAAAACAAAAACTCTGAGTGGCAGGGAGGGGGAAGGAGGGAGAGGGGGGGGGGATCATACTGTGGAAGTGGGATTAGAGGGTGTGAAAGCGATCTGGAAGGGGGTAAATTAGGTTGGGGGCAGCTACACTACAGAAAAACACCATGTGGGGGTTTTTTTTTTTAATGACATAATATTGCTAAATTTGGGGAAAACTGGGTACTGGCAGACAGCTGCCATTACATAAAGATGGAGGTAATTAGTTAGAAGGGGGAGGGTTAGAGAGCTTTTTGGGAGGGATAAAGGAGGTGGAAAGGTAAGGGGGTGGGAAGTGTCAGGTAGGAGGCAGATCTCTACACTGAAGCTAGAATTAACCTTTTAAACTACCTAATTAACCCGTTCACTGCTGGGAATAATAAAAGGGTGGTGCGCAGCTGCAATTAGCGGCCTTCTAATTACCAAAAAGCAGGGGATCCCAGATAAGCTTTTACAACCATTTGCGCCATGATTGCACAAGCCGTTTGTAAATAATTTCAGTAAAAAACTAAAGTTTGTGAAAAAGTTAACATAATAAATACACACCTATTGCCAAAAGCTTATTTAACCTCTTGCACCAAATGGACATAGTACATATGGAGGGAAGGAATGAGGGTGGGCGGCCCATCTAGGTAGGGGGAGGGAGAGGTATGTCCTTACACTACAGAAAGGTGATCGCTTGGAGGGAGGGATACCTACACTACAGAAATTTTTTTAAAAAAGGGCCCTACACTGGGCACCAGCAAACTGTCTGCCAGTATCCAAGATGGTGGCAGCCAGTGGTGGGAAATGTGAGGGAATTGCTGTTTGGGATAGATCAGAGAAGTGGTAGGTGTCAGTCAGGATAATCCATGCACTACAATTGACTCTTTCACTGCCGGGAATATCAGACTTGTAGTGCACAGCTGCAATTAGCGGCCTAACTGCCAAAAAAAAAAAGTCACAAAGCCATGCATGTCTGCTATTTATAAACACAGGGAATCCCAGAGAAGCTTTTACAACCATTTGTGTTATGACTGAACAAGTAGTATGTAAATATATACAGTGAGAAACCAAAAGTTTGTGAAAACTTTTTTTTTTTTTTTAATTGCATTTGGCATCAAATATACCAAAATGAACCTAGATGAATACCTTGGGTACTTAACAATATATACAGTTTTGATATGCAAATAAAAAAAAACAAAGGCTCTATGTCGAGTTAATCTGGCCATAACTGCGCACTGCAATTGAGTCAATATGGGGGCCCAGCTCAGGATGTCCAAAATACTTTAAGGACAAGATTTATCACAAGGCTTATATCTGTTGCATGCTCGATCATTTGAGCCTGCAACTTTATAATTATAAAGCAGCGTTTTAAACCACTGCTTTATTAACCCGCTTGCCAACTTGGAGTTGGCAGGTGAAAATCACTAAAAATTCATTCAACCGGGGTGATTGAAAAGCCCTACTCTCAAACACTTGGTTGTGCAAGGGTAGGGCATTGCATGAGCATTGTGCAATGATAAATATGGGGAACAAATTCACCCGTCTATTCACAATCTTGCACTAAATGATGCCAGCAAAACCAAAACGCTTAAAAGCTTGACATGACATGAATGCAATATTTAATTGACAATATATAGTATGCATACGTGTATACATAACTTAAAGGGACAGTATATACTCATTTTCATATAATTGCAAGTAATAGACACTACTATAAAGATATAAAAATCCAGTATAAAACCGTTTAAAAACTTACGTAGAAGCTCTCAATTTAGCTCTGTTGAAAAAGGTAGCTGGAAAGCCCCCTGCAAGTAGGAAATAAGACACTCCCCCTCCCTTTGCATATGAAAAGACCATTTACACAAACAGGAGCAAGCTGGAGAAGGTAGCCGACTGTATTCTCATAAAACTTTGGGGCTAAAAATCAGAGCAATGTTATTTAAAAGTAAGCAAAACTATACATTTAAAAAATAAAATAAAAAAAACACTTTATGGGCTATATAAATAGATCCTCTACAAAACATTTATGCAAAGAAAAAATGAGTGTATAATGTCCCTTTAAAAAGGGACAGTCAACACTAAAATTGTTATTGTTTAAAAAGATATATATATATAATGCCTTTACTACCCATTCCCCAGTTTTGCACAAACAACATTGTTATATCAATATACTTTATAATATTTAAACCTCTAAATTTCTGCCTGTTTCTAAGCCACTATAGACAACCTCTTATCACATGCTTTTTAATTTGCTTTTCACAACAGGAGACTGCTAGTTCATGTGGGCAATATAGATAACATTGTACTCATGTGCGTGGGTTCTGCATAAGACAGTTACAATGCAAGTCAATAGATAATAAATAAAAAGTCATGTGATCAGGGGGCTGTTAAAAGAGGCTTCGATACAAGGTAATCACAGAGGTTAAAAGTATATTAATATAATAAGGTTGGCTGTGAAAACTGGGGAATAGGTATTAAAAGGGATTATCTATCTTTTTAAACAATAACAAATTTGCAGTTGACTGTCCCTTTAAAAAGGGACATAAAGCCCATTTTTTTTTCTATTATTCATGATTCAGATAGAGCATACCGTTATAAACAACTTTCCAATTTACTTGTATTATCAATTTCGGTTCATTCCATTTGTATCACTTATTGAATAAGCAGCACTGCACTAGTGGGAGCTAGCTGAACACATTTGTAAGCCAGTGACAACAGGCATATATGTGCAGGCATACCATGCCTGTCAATACATCAAAGAAGGAGGTCTCCAGTTTAAAAGAACTTTATTTCCATACAGGGTCCACCAGCTATATGTTGGTGGACCCTGTATGGAAATAAAAGGTGTTTTAAATTCTACATATATTTGCAGCCACCAATGAGCAGCTACCTCCCACCACCTGAGTCTACCTAGGTGTGCTTTTTAACAAAGAAATACCAAGAAAGACAACAAATTAGATAATAGTTCATTGGAAAGTTATTTTAAGTGATGGTAAATCCTAACAATTGTGAAACGCTGGGATTTACCATTGGAACAAAATGGAGCGCCAAGCCGTTTTTTCCGCACGGTTATTGGCTTACGTCACCTCTCAGCCAAATAGCGAACCCAGAGGCATAACTTTTTTTCACTTTCTGCAATGAGATTTTTTTAGTGAAACATTTTTTGCAGGTCATTTTTAAATAAAATTCAATTTTAAATTAGGCAGTTACACTAAAGCACCAGTTCAATTGCAATGTGTTGGTTAACTAAAAAATAAAACAATTTTTAACGTTTTATAATATAGTGCAGTAGTTGAAAATTATATTGCAAATTAGTTGCAGACAAAAAACGAAATTGTAAAATGTCTCTTGAAAACATTTGTTTCCTTTTCTCTTGGTCGAACATAGAATTGTAGTAATAAAAAAGGTGCATGTCTTACATTCAGAACAAACAGATTTGTAGACTGTGAAAGGCTAGGGGGGTTTGAAAAATCTGAGAGCCAGTTAATAATAAATGCACTGCTGCTTAGCAGCGCTACTGCATATTTGACTGTTAACTTCAAACAGCACTTTGCTCTGGATGCTCTGTGTTATTGAACACGTACACAGTGCAGCCAGAGCACAGCTCTGTTTGACTAGAACTGTCTGATGTGAAGCAGAGCTGGGAAGTTAAAGCGCTAACAGTTCTTGCATGTGTTCTGTTCTTTCTGCAGACATGCTGCATTTTCTGCGATAACATCTCAGATCAATGTATGTTCTGCCTTGCGGATAGCGAAGATAGAGTTCTGCAGGTGGGCTGCCATAGAAGTTTAGTGCGGCGATCGCTTGGAACAAATAAAAGGTAGTATTTTATACTTCATGAATGAAAGTCCCCTTTATTTGTTCCAATGGTAAATCCTAACGTTACAAACGCTAGGATTTACCATCACTTTAAACCTGTATGCCCCCAGGGGTCAGCAACCTTGGCTCTCCTGATGTTTTGGAACTACATATCCCTACATATCACATGATTCTCAGACAGCCTAAAGAATGTCTTAACATCATGGGAAATGTAGTTCCAAAACATCTGGAGAGCCAAGGTTGATGACCCCTGCCTATCTGAATCATGACCCTTTTAAAAGTTTTTAAATATCTAGTAAATTTAAAGAAGTCTATTTAAACCCTTTCATCTATGAATACATAACAGATTCAGTTACAAGCAAAAAACAAAATACAGTTATGGAGGAGCGTGAAAAATTATGTTTCATTCTCTTGTTATTTATATATAATTTTATCTAGAATATTTAGTGTTTAAAGATCAAACTGTACTTGAAAAAACAAAGCAAAGTAAAAGACACATTGGCTGAGAATTACTTGAACTTGGTGAAAAATATAGTAAGAAAAGTAAGCAAATCGGCTTCAGAATGGGCAAGGTATTATTGCAGCAACATGATCAATAAAAAAAAATGAACAAAGAAAAGTGAAAATACAGTTAGCCTTGTGCTAAACTGAACTTTAGAGACATGTATCTCTACACCAAGTCAGTGCACATAAATATGCATTATTTTTCTGTTTGCTTCTTTGTTTGTTTCTTTTAAAAGGAATATTCCAGCCAAAATTGGAATGCACATGGATGCATTTCAGTTTTGAATAGAAGCATGTTTTTGTAATATACATGTGTTAGCATAAATGCTTCTAATAAAAGCTATAGCTGTTTAAAAAGTGTATATACGATTACGTATGCACCGTGCACCAGCATTTTAAACACAGTACTTGCTCAGGGAACATAAGGTGCTTGTATCATCTGGTTAATGACTCAATTTATTAATTCCTGACATGATACAAGCCCCACTGGTGTTCTTTGCAGCTGCAGTATTTAACATGCTGGTGCACTGAGAATATCTAGCTATGCCTCACATACAGAGAAAAATGTTAACACAAAAACAGTGATAACTTTTACTAGAAGTATGTTTTCCAATACATGTATATTTCAAATATGCTTCTTTTCAAATATTTAATTAAGCTATGTACATTTCAATTTTGACCGGAATATCCCTTTAAGTTCCAGAATTTCTGAGGGATATGGGAAAAATGTCCTTATTACCTCAACCTCATAATATTTATGAACAAAGTTCAAGGTAACAGATTTTGAGAAGAAAATATTTAAAAAGGTGTTATAAAATTTTTTTTGGAAATTGCTAATAAAAGGAGTCTGTGTTCTCAACCCTTTAATTGCCATGGCAACAAAAATCACATGACATCTCCAACACGGTTTGAGAAAATATGTTTTAAGCTCCATTATTTGTTTCCCACTACAGCAGTCTGATTAAACGGCAGCTACAATGAGTTTTTTGTATTTTTAGTTTATTTAATATGTATTTTGGCATTAGAGACCCTGACTTCTCCATGGAAACAAATAGGGGGGTTCCTGGTAACTAAGAGAAATACATACACTTAATAGGCGATTTATATTATTTGCAAATAAGATCAAAATTAGTGAAAACATTTTTATAATTGGTTTTCTGCTAAATTTATCCAGGTTGTACAGAAATATGATTATAAGGAGACACAGCCACAAACCCTATAACCGCTTGGCAATTGTGGGGGGGGGGGGGGAAGAGATATAATGACATATGCTTAGATTTTGCGTGTGGACCAATCTGTTTAAAATACAAGATGGTACAAGCTGATGGACATTTTCGCCCCATCAAAGGGACACTGAACCCAATTTTTTTCTTTCATGATTCAGATAGAGCATGAAATTGTAAGCAACTTTCTAATTTACTCCTATTATCAAATGTTCTTTATTCTCTTGGTATCTTTATTTGAAATGCAAGAATGTAAGTTTAGATGCCGGCCCAATTTTGATGATCAACCTAGGTTGTCCTTGCTGATTGGTGGATAAATTCATCCACCAATCAAAAACTGCTGTCCAGAGATCTGAACCAACAAAAAAGCTTAGATGCCTTCTTTTTTAAATAAAGATAGCAAGAGAACGAAGAAACATTGATAATAGAAGTAAATTAGAAAGTTGCTTAAAATTGCATACTCCATCTGAATTACGAAAGAAAAATATTGGGTTCAGTGTCCCTTTAAACAAATAAATTTAAAAAAAAATGAATACAGCTTCAAAAAAAGGTTACAAAAAATGGATCAGGTATAAAAACATTAAAGCATAACAATCATTTTTATGCGTTTGATATTTGTTTTTAACAAGAGATTGAGTTGCAATACAAGGTGGGGTAGATAAACTATTACTTCTGCAAGGGGGTAGCTGAAATAGTACGCTCACTTCTGCCCGGGCTGGCATCTGTTTTATCAATGTACCAATAAAGAAGCTGCCTCTGTTAAGCAGGTACAGAAAGGCCTAGCAAACAACATCAAAGCACCTAATAATGTTATGTTCTGTATTCACAGGTGCGGACTTCTCAGATGACAATGGCTTAAAAACGGTCAACTGGTGGTATCTCTGGGTTAGGTTTCATCGCACCTCACAAACCCTGAAACAAATTACTCTGATGAACCATATAAACTTCAACTAAACAGAATTTCTTTAGATATTCATAATGGAGGTATAGGCCATCTGCTGGACTTAAAATGAGGACCAATTGAGTAACTCAAAGCTTGACAAATCTAGGGGCCACAACTTCTAGAATGTCACTCATGTTCTTCAAGTGATTGTAGACTTTACACTTGCTATAATCAGATCCTGAATTTTAGTGACAGTTTAGATGGACTTTAACTGATCATTTTTAATGAAAATGCGCTTTAACCTACTTTTTAATCTAGCCGTGACATTCTAATTCCCGCCGCTTACTTCAAAAGTAATATTTTTCGTGGAGCTAATGATATGAAACGGTTCTCCAATCAGCACTCTAGCTATAAAAAAGTGCCATATGGATAGAGTGCTGATTGGAGAACAGTTCAAACCGTTAGCTTACTAAGAAATATTACTTTTGAAGTGGGCAGCGGGGAATTAGAATGGCACGGCTAGATTAAAAGTAAGTTAAAGTGCATCGTCATTAGAACTGATCAGTTAAAGTCCATCTAAAATATCACTAACATTCAGGATCCGATTATAAAAAGTGGAAAGTTTACCATCACTTTAATTTACTTTTAAAAATACTTACATACAAAATCTTTTGACTAACGTCTAAAAATTGTATAGCCAACTCTTTAGGACTAGCTTCTACAAGTCCAAGTTTAAGCTCATTTCCCTTTACAACGTGCTATTGGCAGTCAGCTGTATCAGTGTTAGCTTTCTATGAATACATGAAAACCCCAAGCTACATTGATTGTGCCATTTCACCTCACAAAGCCAGGGTGAATGATGAAAAGAATCTTCTTTGAAGACAAATAACATGCAATAAGTAGTCTAGTAACAACTTTCACCAATTCCTAGGATTGGCCAGCTCTTCTGTATCCTTGCTGGCTCCTGAGTTTCATATACATTTATCAAACCCTGACACATGTATTCTTCTGAATTAAAAGGCCATTATAGTGAGTAGGTTAAACACATTGCAGTGTATGTCATTGTATCACTATAATGGCTCTTTAAGATAGTAAGTGTATCATTTTCTGTACATAAAACACATTATATACAAACTCCCTATGTATTGTACCCATTCTCACCCGGAGTGCAGATAGGTCGATGTCATCAAGGCTTCGGGCAGGGGGGTCAGATGCCATTTTGTCAGTATTTATGAAAGGAGTGATGGGTAGTGTGTGCTGTCACACTAGACAAGCAAGGAGGTCACATGGACTATCACCGACAGGTAGCAGGAAGACAATGTCAATCTAGCTACCAAACACTAACACCCAGTGTTAAAAAAAAAACACACTCACAGACAGTATAGCATGCACACATCAGGCACACATCAGACACACAAGTCACACAGCTGCAGGTAAAAAGTGTGGCATGCTAACAAAAAAAATATAGGGAGTATGTTATGCTGCAGTCACACAGTGTGCTATGCATGTTGTTATCAGTGATCTGTGCATACACATGTTAAACACATAAACAATGTAAACATGCACAATATATTTAGCACAAACTGTAATCACACTCAAGGCTTTTAAACACTCAGCAATTATTTGAACAGTGGACACTGGATGCAGCAGTCAGATAAGCTGCAGTGACTCACACGCTGCAGAGCAGACACAGCCTATACACAAACTATGACACCCACCTAACAACCTGCACACAATCTGACAGCAATGCCAACGCTCACAATCACACAAAACAATCACACGAGCGGCTCCCACGCACTGACACACTCAAAGGCACACCCACAGCCTGCAGGAGTGACATAAACCTGCGACAACTCGATAACACTGTAAATCGGCAGATCCCACACATTAGCAAACCACAACGTGCAGAAACAAAAACATCAGAGCTGCCAAACACCACCGGGCAGCCCACGCAACACACTGACAAGCACACAACGCCTGGGCTTCCAGCTACACAACTGACACCCACACTAATCACACACTGTGGGATCAGTGGCACAAACCCTGCAGCCCTGTGAAAAACATCGCTTGTCAAAGCAGAAACTTGGCAACATCACCACACTGGCAAATAAACCATCAAAACCACCAGTGACAACAGACCACAAACACACACTCAGGCCTTCACACTGTGTGCCATTGCCCCCGCCTGTGTGTATTTGTAAATCCTCGATTAGCAGCTGCTTTTCCTTCTTCTTGACCACACACTGTATATTTGTTAATGGACAGATGATTTCTTCAGGTGTGCCAGACACAACTATGTGAACATCCCAAGCAAAGATGCTGTCAGTTTATCGATGCGTCAAATCTCTCCTCCTACAAACAGCTCCCCAGGTGTGCTCTAACTAAAAAAAAAATATCAAGATTTCTGTCAGATCAAACATTCAATAGTTATCTATTTTTCAAGTAATTTTCTCTCTTTCCATATATGACAGATGTCTTCCCCAAGTAGACTAGTTATATGTCCGCAGGTCGTTGCTTAACATATACAGTATAAAGCTCCTGAGGTCTCTTCTTCACTGCATGCGCCTATGTTTACTGCGCTCCTTAGAATTACGTTTTGACATGTCGCTCCCTTTCCCAAAAATCCGATAGAACACCGGTATTTCCAGTAAATGTCCGCTCTCTTTGCGCCTAGGTTTCACCCCCTTTACGCTTCCGGTCTTTCTAGTTCACGCGCGCGAGGCCGCACCTGAGAGGAAGAGAGCAATGGTAGGAGGCTTGCGGTCACGCGCACCGGGTCTCGCGCCGCACCTAGGAGGATCTTGGCACTAGTTCTCACAGCTGGGATTGGTAGAATACAGAGATGGTCACGTGACGTGGTAGGATGCCCCAAATGCAGCAAAGCTTTGAATGTCCGCTGCAGTAGCAACACCACCTGAGGGAAGGGGCGTGGCTATAGAGCAAGTAATCGGGGTAGATGCACTCTTACAGGATATTGTTAGGATGATGAAGCGTGCAATGGGCGGAGTTTAGAAGTGTGTCTGTGTAAACTGCCATACTAGCAAAGGACAGAAGTGTTTACATTTTGATTCATTGGAAGCAAAGCATCTTAAAGAGACAGTTTTACTGGTTACGTCACCAGACGGACTGTCTAAATGTTATTTACTAAAGGATTGGTAATGCAAGATGCCATGCTTACTGTAATGAACTAGCTAATAATTATGACTGTATTTTTTTATTATTTTGTAATTATTTAAAGTAAACAGTCATTTACATCTTGTTTTACATGGAAGTAATTGCTAAGTTACCTACACGTGTTATTTAAAGGGACACTCTATGTGAAACTGGCAAGAAAATATCACCTGAAATTTCTATCTAAAATTGAATATATTTTACCTCAAAATTTCCTCAGTAACCACATTCCATTGTATAGTGATTTTAAAGGGACATAAAACTCCAAATGTTTCTTTCATGATTCAGATAGAACATACACTTTTTTTTAATATTTCTCATTCATTTCTATGTTCAAATTTGCTTCATTCTCTTGTTAATCGTCGTTGAAGAGATATCTAGATAGGTAGCATGCACATCTGGAGCAGTACTTGACAGGAAATAGTGCTGCCATATAGTGCTCTTGCTAATGTATAATATTGTTGCATAACTGCTGCAGACACGTGCACACACCTGAATTTATTTTCCTGACTTTCAACAAATCATAATAGAAGTATATTGGAAAGTTGTCTAAAATTGTATGTTCTCTCTGAATCATGAAAGAAAATGTTTTGGGTTTTATATCCCTTTAAAGGGACATAATACTCATAAGCTAAATGTAAAAATCTGACTGGAAAATATTACCTGAGCATCTCTATGTAAAAAAGGAAGATATTTTACCTCACAATCTCCTCAGCTCAGCAGAGTTAGTTCTGTGTAAAAAAATATTCTTCAGCTGTTGCTCAGCTGCAGATAAAAAAAAAAAAAAAAGGAAGAAAGGAACTGCAGCCAATCAGCATCAGCAGTGCTGATCTCATGAGATTTCAGTCTACTCCAGAATTTTTATTATTTAAAAAGATAGATAATTCATTTATAACCCATTTCCCAGTTTTGCTTAACCAACACAGTTATGTTAATAAACGTTTTACATCTGTGATTACCTTGTATCTAATCCCACTTATTTCAGTTCTTTTGACAGACTTGAATTTTAACCAATCAATGCTAACTCATAGGTGAATCCACAGGAGTTGGCACACATGAACTAGCATTGTCTAGCTGTGAAAAACTGTCCAAATGCACTAAGATAACAGGTGGCCTTCAAGGGATTAGAAATTAGCATATGAGCCTACCTAGGTTAAGCTTTCCTCAAAGAAAACCAAGAGAACAATGCAAATGTGATGATAAAAGTAATTTGAAAAGTTGTTTAAAATCGTATGCACTATCTGAATCTTGGAGGGTGAACTATGATACCAGCCAATACATAAAATATGTACATTAAAATAAGTACATTTATTAATTATAAATTATGGGCATATATACAAAATAGGGATGCACCGAAATTTCGGCCGCAGAAAGTTTCGGCCGAAAATAGCATTTTTTGTTATTTCGGTTTTCGTTTTTTTTATTGTGTAGCATATTTTAAATTTGATGCCAGCTTACAGCAGCTGTTTGAGTTCATTACTTGACTTACTGTTTTGCATATAATAATAGTTTTCTAGGACTATACTTTATTTTGATAATTGGCAACAAAACAAAAACGGTTAAATCTGATTCTGTTACACAGAACTAAATAAAGAATAATACTAGCGATGCACCAAAATTTGGGCCGCCGAAAATGTGCAATTCCAATTTCGGCCCAAAGAGGACCAAAATGGCTAAAAATGTACAGCCCTCCCCTGTTCTATTGAGTTACATGTCTATCCTTAGCATAAGGTGAGCAGCACAGCACTGGCATGGTACACAGAGCACACACATAAGTACCATGACATCCTGTTCTATTGAGTTACATGTCTATCCTTAGCATAAGGGGAGCAGCACAGCAATGGCATGGTACAGAGATATGGCTGCACCTCACTGACGAGGCCCACAATAGGCCGAAATGTACGTCTGGGGTTTTGCCGTTTCTCTCGTTCAGAGAGGGATTGCCTGGTATTTCGGGGCTGGACTGCACTGTGAAGTCAGGATCAGACTGATATGCTACAGGAAAGTTCTTCTCTGTGAAAGGCACATATTGAGCAAAAAGAGGCTGCTTCTAGGGTGGTAACTAGCCATAGAACAAGCTATTATGCTATTGTTCGTTCCCAGGTTGAGCGCTTCTCTCTTTTTATTTATGCAAATTATGACATTTGGGGAAGTCTACCTAAGTGTGATGCGGGAATCCAGACGTGGACCCGTTGCTCAGTGTGCCTAGAGGGATATGGCTGCACCTCACTGACGAGGCCCACAATAGGCCAAAACGTACGTCTGGGGTTTTGCCGTTTCTCCCGTTCAGAGAGGGATTGCCTGGTATTTCGGGGCTGGACTGCACTGTGAAGTCAGGATCAGACTGATATGCTACAGGAAAGTTCTCTGTGAAAGGCACATATTGAGCAAAAAGAGGCTGCTTCTAGGGTGGTAACTAGCCATAGAACAAGCTATTATGCTATTGTTCGTTCCCAGGTTGAGCGCTTCTCTCTTTTTATTTATGCAAATTATGACATTTGGGGAAGTCTCCCTAAGTGTGATGCGGGAATCCAGACATGGACCCGTTGCTCAGTGTGCCTAGAGGGATATGGCTGCACCTCACTGACGAGGCCCACAATAGGCCGAAACGTACGTCTGGGGTTTTGCCGTTTCGTTCAGAGAGGGATTGCCTGGTATTTTGGGGCTGGACTGCACTGTGAAGTCAGGATCAGACTGATATGCTACAGGAAAGTTCTTCTCTGTGAAAGGCACATATTGAGCAAAAAGAGGCTGCTTCTAGGGTGGTAACTAGCCATAGAACAAGCTATTATGCTATTGTTTGTTCCCAGGTTGAGCGCTTCTCTCTTTTTATTTATGCAAATTATGACATTTGGGGAAGTCTCCCTAAGTGTGATGCGGGAATCCAGACGTGGACCCGTTGCTCAGTGTGCCTAGAGGGATATAGCTGCACCTCACTGACGAGGCCCACAATAGGCCGAAACGTACGTCTGGTGTTTTGCCGTTTCTCTCGTTCAGAGAGGGATTGCCTGGTATTTCGGGGCTGGACTGCACTGTGAAGTCAGGATCAGACTGATATGCTACAGGAAAGTTCTTCTCTGTGAAAGGCACATATTGAGCAAAAAGAGGCTGCTTCTAGGGTGGTAACTAGCCATAGAACAAGCTATTATGCTATTGTTCGTTCCCAGGTTGAGCGCTTCTCTCTTTTTATTTATGCAAATTATGACATTTGGGGAAGTCTCCCTAAGTGTGATGCGGGAATCCAGACGTAGACCCGTTGCTCAGTGTGCCTAGAGGGATATGGCTGCACCTCACTGACGAGGCCCACAATAGGCCGAAACGTACGTCTGGGGTTTTGCCGTTTCTCTCGTTCAGAGAGGGATTGCCTGGTATTTCGGGGTTGGACTGCACTGTGAAGTCAGGATCAGACTGATATGCTACAGGAAAGTTCTTCTCTGTGAAAGGCACATATTGAGCAAAAAGAGGCTGCTTCTAGGGTGGTAACTAGCCATAGAACAAGCTATTATGCTATTGTTCGTTCCCAGGTTGAGCGCTTCTCTCTTTTTATTTATGCAAATTATGACATTTGGGGAAGTCTCCCTAAGTGTGATGCGGGAATCCAGACGTGGACCCGTTGCTCAGTGTGCCTAGAGGGATATGGCTGCATCTCACTGACGAGGCCCACAATAGGCCGAAACGTACGTCTGGGGTTTTGCCGTTTCTCTCGTTCAGAGAGGGATTGCC
This sequence comes from Bombina bombina, assembly GCF_027579735.1. NCBI lineage: Eukaryota > Metazoa > Chordata > Amphibia > Anura > Bombinatoridae > Bombina > Bombina bombina. The sequence continues at coordinate 865,256,865 of NC_069504.1, forward strand.
TGGTATTTCGGGGCTGGACTGCACTGTGAAGTCAGGATCAGACTGATATGCTACAGGAAAGTTCTTCTCTGTGAAAGGCACATATTGAGCAAAAAGAGGCTGCTTCTAGGGTGGTAACTAGCCATAGAACAAGCTATTATGCTATTGTTCGTTCCCAGGTTGAGCGCTTCTCTCTTTTTATTTATGCAAATTATGACATTTGGGGAAGTCTCCCTAAGTGTGATGCGGGAATCCAGACGTGGACCCGTTGCTCAGTGTGCCTAGAGGGATATGGCTGCACCTCACTGACGAGGCCCACAATAGGCCGAAACGTACGTCTGGGGTTTTGCCGTTTCTCTCGTTCAGAGAGGGATTGCCTGGTATTTCGGGGCTGGACTGCACTGTGAAGTCAGGATCAGACTGATATGCTACAGGAAAGTTCTTCTCTGTGAAAGGCACATATTGAGCAAAAAGAGGCTGCTTCTAGGGTGGTAACTAGCCATAGAACAAGCTATTATGCTATTGTTCGTTCCCAGGTTGAGCGCTTCTCTCTTTTTATTTATGGAACATAGAGCACACACATAAGTACCATAACATGATGATATTTGAAACCAGCAGAGAAGGAAACCAAAGTTCTGAATAGTGAATACAAATATCAAAGGAGCATAAGTAACATGTTTATAAAGACTTGATATTATCAGACACAGCCCTAAGCACACACAGTGAATATCTTTAAGCCTTATATACAGTGCTCATACATCAACCTCTTGTGTGTAGACATTCTATTCGCCTGAGGCAAATATGCGTGCACACTTTATAAGCATAAGCCCCAAGCTTGCACACAGTTGGTACAAATTAGCACCCACCAGACAGTGTATATTAAAAAAGCACAGTAACTTTCTACAACCACCTTGCACGTAAGGTTGTAGCTAAGTCCAGTGGTCTTGGTGATAGGTGACAGGCAGACTCCATTTGGGGCTCCGGACATATAATCTGACGGGTCAGTGTGAGACCCGAACCAGGAGCTAGGCGGAGATGCAATGAGAGACGATCAGGTTCAGCCACGCTCATCGCATGGATAACTACACCCAAAAACAAAACACATGTCCACCTCGTATTGTTGTCTGGCTATAACCACGCTCTCCCTTATAGAGCTCCAGTTTCACTGCAGATTACGCCCTACTGTACAAGTGACCATGTCCATTTGTTGGAACTTTCCCGCCTACAAGCTCTCTCAGCTACACACACACACTGTAGTTAAAAAAGAAATAAACTATTTCGTTTCGGTTTTCGGCCAGGATCATCCTGAATTTTCGGTATCGGTTTCGGTCCAGAATTTTCATTTCGGTGCATCCCTAATACAAAATAAACAATTGAGCAAATCCTAGTGTCGGGATCGGATAAATCCCAAGGTGAGGATTTGGTTATAGGAAAATTCCAGTGAATGTCCTGAAAAAAATAAATGAAGTAGTGATCATTAAATAATGAAGTGTTTGTGTGTAAATACAAATAAAATTTAAGGATGATATTCCAGATTTAAAAGGATTAATCCGTGGTGGTAAAAAACATAATAAAAAATAAAAATGGTAAAGGTTATAATCCGTGTGCACGTTTAGAAAAGTGAAAACCACTGTGAATGGTTTCTTGGGGTCAAGCTAAACTTTCGCTTCGTGAAAACCTAAAAAGAAAACAAATACAAATGTGCAAAATCTTCTAAATGTATCATATATGAACCATAAATGGGCCGGCTCCTAACCTTTACATTCCTGCTTTTTAAATAAAGATAGCAAGAGAACAAAGAAAATTGATAATAGGAGTAAATAAGAAAGTTGTTTAAAAGTGCATGCTCTACCTGAATCATTAAAGAAAAGAAAAAATTGGGTTTAGTATCCCTTTAACCCTGTACTAGTCTGAGACCTCTCCATATATTAGAGTGTCAATATACCCTCTGACCCTAGTGATATGTAGTGAATGTACTATCCTAGGGGTTCTTGGAGCAACTGATACATTTCCTGCACCTTCCTCTCTTATTGCATCTATGTTTGTTTTGCAGATGAGAATTTGATACAGCTAATTGCTGCTATTTAAAGGGAGTGTCAGCTTTTTGTTAGCCAATAGAATTCAGATTATATTTGGTATTGTACCAATCTAAATGATATATAAAAAAACAACTGTAAAATAAAAATCAGTGCACATTTATATAAAAAGTGCAGTTAAAGGGACAGTCTAGTCAAAATTAAATTTTAATGATTCAGATAGGGCATGCAATTTTTTTTTTTTTAAATATCTTTTATTTTAGAACCAGCGGTGCAGCAAAAAAAATAAACAGATAGTTTGCGCCTTGTAAGGCCATCAATCAGTACAGTCATACCAGACAAGGAGAAAAAAATATACTATTAACATTGTTATAAATCCCTACATAAATAACACTACACCAGAGGTGTCTGATCTTAGGGCAGTTGCATATCATATGCAGTAAGTTCGCTGCAGGGAAGGAACATTTAGGGCATTTGATGAAGCTTAAGTTTTGGAGTTTAAAGCCTTTTTCAGGGGTAAAGTATGACTTATGCAAGAGTTTAACACGTGCTTCCCACCAGGTAGCTGACAGGGTGGCCTGTGATACTTTCTGAATAGATAATTGAATACATTTAGAATCAATATTGAGCTGGGGAGTCAACCGGTCCCATTCTGCAACGATTTTCTCTAAAATAGGAACTCCCTTGCTGGATCCAAAGCAATTGATAACACGGGGAGATAGATATGTGCCCATTCTTAAACAATATGAGCCAGCTTTCCATATTGCCCAAGGCCCAACACCAGCCTACCTCTTTCATTAACTCTGTAACAAAATGTCTTATTTGCAGATATGCAAAAAATTCCTTATTGGTAATACTGAATTCAGTTTTTAATTCCTCAAAGGTTTTGACAAAAAAAATGTTTTATCAATAAGATATACTATCTTGTCTAGCCCTAGATTGTGCCAGTACATAAATACTGCTGAATTTAGACCTGCAGGGAATTTTGGATTCCCCATCAGTGGTAAATACTGAGAGACCTTGCAGTGTAATGACAAGGGATTGCCTATTTTCCACCAGACCTTCAAGGGTTAAAGAAGGTTTTAAGTCTTTTGATTTCCCCTGGTAGCTCTTTAGGTTCACAGTGGATTAATGCTAGCGGAAAAAATGGATTGCAGATGCTTACTTCAAGTGCATTGTTCACAACATAGTTGTTGTAAGAGATCCAGTCTGCCACTATGCGTGCTAGAAAGACAATGTTGTACAAACGAATATCAGGCAGTGAGAGGCCTCCGCTCTCTTTTGAGAGTGAGAGTTTGTTTAAGGAAATCCTGGGTCTTTTCTCCTGCCATATAAATTTGCTAAGAGTACTATTTAATGAATGAATATACCTCTCTAGGAGAATTATTGGAGTATTCTGGAGAACGTAAAGGAGCTTCCGGAGAAGAACCATCTTAAACAGGGCTATCCGCCCTGAGATAGATAGTGGTAGATTCTGCCAGCTTTTTAGTTTCTCCCTAATACTTGCTAAGACTGGGGGAATGTTGAGATTATAAATATCGCCTGGCATAGATGGAATTAAAATCACTAAATACTTAAAAGAGTAATTGACCATTTTAAAGGGGATGTTGGGGGGGTTACTGTTTTCCTAAGCCATAGGAATTCTGATTTTGCTGCATTAACCTTGTAGCCCGAGGAGGACCCAAATTGAGTAACAATTTCCAGAAGTTTAGGTATACTAGTGTTAGTGTCTGACAAATACAGAAGTATGTCGTCCGCATATAGTGCAATTTTTAACTCCTGATTACCTACTTTAATGCCCTTCAATTGGTGCCTGACCATAATTGCTAATATTATGGAGACATCAAAGGGAAGGGGGGAGAGAGGACAGCGCTGGCGAGTTCCCCTCCCCAACGTTATCTGCGGAGACAAAATGTTATTAGCTATCATTCTTGTATGAGATTCTTTATACAGATTAGTTATAAAGTTAAAGAACTCGTCTCTGAAACCAAACTTAGCTAGAGAAGTAAATAAATGGTCAAAATGTATCGAGTCAAATGCTTTCTCTGCATCGATTGAAACAATGGCTAAATCAGGGACGTCCTCTCCCACCCCTCTCCCAGACATCTCCAGGTTCCCATAATACTCTGTGATAACCAAAGCTTCTCTAATTTTTGCTGAAGAATTCCGCATGTGCAAAAGCCTGGCTTAATCTTTATGAATGATATTAGAAAGCGTTAACTGGAGCCGCTGGGCAATAATTGAACTGAGTATCTTGTAGTCTGAGTTTAAGAGGGCAATGGGTCTATAAGACTCTTTCAGGGTAGGATCTTTCCCCCCTTTAAGGATTAAGATTGTATGTGAGGCGGAGAAAGAGGTAGCTACTGAATCACCCTTGACATACATACTGTTATATAAATTGCTGAGATATGGGGTAATCTCAGGGGACAGGATTTTGTAAAACTCATTGGGTAACCCGTCAGGTCCCAATGCTTTGTTCAGAGAGAGAGATTAGAAATAGCTCTTCCTATTTCCTTCTCAGTGATCGGGGCATTTAGGGTTTCAGACTATTCGGCTGATATTGTGGGATAAGTAATTTTGCTCCAAAGACTGAACTAGATTCGAGCTCCTAAAAGAATAGAGTTCTTGGTAATATTTAACCAATGCATCCAAGATCTCTTCAGACTTGTAGAGGGTATTGCCCTACTGTTGAAGTTTCTCGATTAGGGATGACTTCTTGTCCCTTTTTACCAAATTGGCCATGAGTTTTCCAGATTTGTTTTTTCAAAACGGTAAAGTCTAGCTTGGAGTTTTAAGTCTTTCTGCGTTTCTTGGAAAACTGCAAAGTTATCTCTTACATTTTTGGCCCTGATATATTTTGCCCAGTTTGCTGGTGACTCCTCCAAGAGAAAACAGTTGTAGTAGTTAATTACTGAGTTAGTGATTTCTTTCTCTCTTAGTCTGAGTTTCCTAACTCTCATAGAACTGTATGCTATGATTTCCCCCCTGAGCACTGCCTTTGCAGCTTCCCAGAATACAACGGAGCGATCTATAAAGTCCCGATTAAAGTGAATATAATCTCCAAATTTATCTTTGAGCCAGTTTTTAAATTTTAAATTGGTTGCAAGAAATGAAGGAAAGGTAAAACGCAAACATCTGTTTTTTGGGTGTTTAAGCTGAAACTCTAGGAGGATGGGGCCATGGTCTGATAGGAAAATAGGCAATATCCCTGTCTTCACCTCCCATGTGCATAGCCTTTCGTCGATTAAAAATAAATCGATTCTCACTTCCATACTGCCCTATAGGAGATCTCCCGCAACATATAAAAAATAATGTCTTATACAGAGATCTCCTTAGGCTTTGGGCCGGACTCATAAAATGCTGGGAAGAACACACCCTTTGCCAAAATTCATTCCTATTATAGGGAATTTTGGCTTTCCAGCAGGAAATGACCATGCCCCTTTTATGATATGGGGGGGGGAAGGACTGCTTAGAGTGGGAGATGCTCTGGATCCATTATCTCATACTGTGAGGACGTTCCAAGAGTTGAAAACTAAATTTGACCTATCTCATAAGCATTTTTATGCCTATCTTCAACTCAGGCATTATATAACATCATTAATAGAGTCGTATAAGGACTTCTGGAATCAATCTCTCTTTGCAATCCCGCAGACGGTGTTTGGCCTGGGTAGATTTTCAATTTCGGAATTTTACAAGATATTACTTAAACATCAGTCAACTAAAGCTCATACTAACATTCTAGAGAAAATACAGCAAGACACAACCACTGACATTACTATTGCAGATATTACAAATAGTATTTTGATGGTTAAGTCAGCCACATTGAACATGACATTACGAGAGGCGCAGATTAGACTATTACATAGAGACTATATCACCCCTAACAGATGGAAAAAATGGAATCCACAACACCCAAATCAGTGTGTAAAATGTAAATACCCTAATCCTTCCCTGACTCATTACTTTTAAGAATGCCCAATGATTCAACGCTCTTGGGGACTCCTACAACACTGGTTTAAATCAGTAATGTCAATTGATATTACCTTTGCCATTGATAAGATTTACTTGTTCATGTGGGATAGTGTAAGTACTAAGCTGCATGCCCTACTAACCCTTTGCACACTTATAGCAAGGAAATGCATACTAACTCTATGGTGCTCTAGGAGCGCCCCCACCTTGACACAATTTAAAAAGGCCCTATACAAACAAATATTCATAGAACAACAAGACACTATGATGGACATTAGAAATAGACTCCCAACATTTCTGAAGAAATGGAGAGTGCTCTTGGAAAATCTCAATCCGGGGACACAAAGACAAATCCTCAAACCTTTCACTCACCATGAGATAATGATAGAGGCAACTTTAAGGGGAGAATGGGTGGCACTGAACGATACCACCTCACACTCAGATATATTGGGGAATGCGAACAAAATAAATACTGAAGCTTTTTTTAAGGGTTTTTTTTTATCTTGGCTCTCCTCCCCTCCTATTTATAGGTTGAAGTTAAGTTAACTAAGTACAGTGTGATACTGGTTTATTTTGTTTATTGTTATTGGTTTTATATATAACAGAAAAATGAAGGACACATGACAGCAGACAGACAGGTAAATTTGACTCACATCTATTCAAAAATATGAGATATTGTCACTCTCTTGATATCCTATAAGCCAGATCAAGAATAACCTGTATAACATAAATGTATGAGACAGCATGATATGGTTTGTCATATTTTTCATGTAAGCCTGTAATGTCTCAAATATGTCTTCTTCAATAAAATATAATAATAAAAAAAAAAAAAAATAGATCGATTCTAGACAATGTTTTATAGGCCTTGGATAAACAGGTAAAGTCCCTCAAATCGGGATTCTGAATTCTCATATAGAATACAAATTGTAAAGAGGACCGCAGGTCCAGAAATAATAGAAATTGCATTTTTCATTTTCCTAGAAATCAGTTTCACATCACATTAAGTGTCTGTACCTAGAGTCCATCTGAAAGAGTGCCTATTTTCCTTTTTGGTGCAGTAAATATATAGAAAACATAATTATATACCTAGAAATGGGTAGATGATGGGTACTGTTGCCCATATCTGTGGGCTTAAACCACCTATATTAAAGGGCCAGTAAACCTAGAAAATAATGTTATATAATTCTGCACATAGTGCAGAATTGTATAACATTATATAAGTGCTAGCTTTATGTAACCTAATATTGCTGGTGAATTTTTTATTAAAAAGAGGGATTTTCAGACCGCCCTCTGTGCTCTACTGAGCTGGTCTGGTTTTTCCTCTGAGCGCATCTGGGCAGCTGTCTAGTCACAGCCCGGCCCGATCGTGCCATTACACTCAATGTAGCACCGGCAATATTAGGTTACATAAAGTTAGCACTAATATAACATTAGGTTACATAAAGCTATATAATATTATTTTCTAGGTTTACTGGCCCTTTAAGACAACAGTGGTAACAAAATATAAGCAAGTATTAGTCCAACCACAGCTATCTTTAAAAACATCCGTGGTAGCGTTAGAGCAGAGCATACGGATTTAAGTGCATAGTGGGGGAGGGGGGAGGGGAAAGAGCTCAGAAAAGGGGAAGAAAGAAAGGATCATGAAAGGAAGGAGAAAGAGGAAATGTCTAGGAGTATCTCAGGTGAGAGAGCGGCTCAGTCTACTCTAATCCCTAGGTCCTGCAGGTAGAGAGTTCCAGGGCTCCCATATTTGAGAATACAGGTCAAGAGTACCTCTATTAATAGAGACTACTTCCTCCATGCCTCTGATATAATTGACAATTTCTAATATTTTATGTAGTGGGGGAGTTACTTGTTGCTTCCAATGTCTCGCTAGAGTGAGTTTCGTTGCCATCATTATATTTATATACAAATAGATGTTTTGCTCCTTAGTACTTTGTGGGAGTTCTATATGTAGCAAGCATCTCTCTGGGGTTCGCAGTATCGGGATGCCTAGACTAACACATAGGTCAAGCACCTTTTTCCATAGGTCTTGTATATAGGGGCATTCCCACCATATGTGGATATCATCCCCTCTATTCCCACAGTTCCGCCAGCACAAATCCGAGTTAGTGTGTGAGAGTCTGTGTAGTCTGACCGGGACCCAGTGCCATTTAGTCAGGAGCTTGTAATAGAGTTCAAAGAGTGTGATACAATAGATGGCTGTTTTAGTCAGTATGATCGCCCTCTCCCAACTTTCCGGTTCTCCAACAAATCTAAGGTCTCTTTCCCAAGCTAAAATGTTATGGGTCTGGGGGTGGGCAGAGTGCAGAGGTGATTGGCCATAAGAAGCAGTAGGCACGTGGCCCGGGGCTGTGCACTGACAGACTTGGAACAGAGTCAGAGAGCAGAATTTCAAGGTTTGCGCACCTAAACCTTTTCTTTAGTGATTTATTTTTAGATTGCACTGTTTATCTTTCATTTGATGCTCTGCTGGGCCAGGGAGCAGCTCTAGGCATGAGCTTTATAATTAATGCAGTGCAGTTTACATATTTTCTATGTGTGTGTCTGAGTGTTTTTGTGTCTGTGTGTGTGCCTGAGTGTTTCTGTGTGTGTGCCTGAGTGTTTTTTTGTGTATGACTAAGTGTTTGTGTGTGTGTCTGAGTGTTTTTGTGTGTGTGTGTTTTTGTGTGTGTCTAAGTGTGTTTCCGAGTGTTTGTGTGTGCATCTGAGTGTGTTTTTAAGTGTGTGTCTGAGTGTTTGTATGTGTGTGTGCCTGTGTTTGTGTGTGTCTGCTTTCTGGGGGGTGGGGGGGTGACACCATAACTTACCGTACCAGGTGACACCAACCCTAGTGACGCCACTGAGTAAGCCAATTAATACCATCATATAGGTCAGTCCAAATTTGCTGTCCCGGGATCTCCCAGAGTTTGGGGTTAGATTCAGGAAGGCCCAGGATCAGGCCTCTGATACTATGGAATCAATCAACAGCAGCATTCCTCCAGCACTCCAAGAAAGGACACAGCAGACTCCGGTTAGTAAAAAGATACAGTCTTTATTCCTTTTCAGCACTTTAAAAACAGCAGCATCAATTTGAAATTAGAGGGAAGTGGAAGTGTGTTAGGTCAAACATGTTTCGTCTTCTCAACGTAACTTCCTCAATGACCCATAAAGTTAGGTACTTCTAAGCACACCTATATAGGGCAAAAGTTCACGCCCCTTTAATTGGTAATATAATTAACCCTTTACTTGCAAAAATGCATTTCTTATGGTGTGCAAATATAAGTATCCAAAATTAAAAAGGCTACCATCTAAATATTTTAGTACTTAAATGTGCTATGCAAACATAAAAACCAACTTATAACATTGCTGTATTATGTAGTGATTATAACCTATTATTACATTAATTGCAGTTATAAAGGGGCGTGAACTTTTGCCCTATATATGTGTGCTTAGAAGTACCTAACTTTATGGGTCATTGAGGAAGTAACGTTGAGAAGACGAAACATGTTTGACCTAACACACTTCCACTTCCCTCTGATTTCAAATTGATGCTGCTGTTTTTAAAGTGCTGAAAAGGAATAAAGACTGTATCTTTTTACTAACCGGAGTCTGCTGTGTCCTTTCTTGGAGTGCTGGAGGAATGCTGCTGTTGATTGATTCGATTTACTTTGGAAGCAAGGGTGAGGCTTTCCTATTTTCTTCATAGCACCGGACTGGATGCACTGACTACAAGTTCCCGGAGGTTCCTTTTGCTGCAGGACCGGGTACCGGATACCGGAAGTTATGTAGCGTGACGTGAAGACCGTCAGAAGAAGCACAGAGGAGAGGGGAGAGGATCATTTTGGAGCGCTTGCCACTGTCTATATTGGGGGATTCTCTGATACTATGGATTGGGGAAGGGTGAGGGGCTACCTGAGGGTAATGTCCCAGCTTGTGCCATGCTTTTAGGCAATCAATTAGTTATATAATAAAGATAGGGATAGTGGTAATGGAAGTTGTATTTAATGATTCCCCGTCAAGTATTAGCTTACCACAATTTAACCAATAAAAGTAGTCACCCAAATTGGGGACAATAATACTAATATCTGATATAATGAAGTATAGACTAGTAATACCAGGGGAGAGTGCTCGCTGTTCAAGTAAATGTAGAAAAAATAGGAGACAAGCGAACAGAAAGTAGAGCACTCGCAAAGGGAGACTAGTATAAGTGGCTATTCAGTGGGTATATAATGTTAAAACTTAACATTTATTCAAAAAAAATGATAAAAAAACTACTATATAAGTAGTGATTAATACTTACATTAAAACACAAACAAATAATAAACGGCTGTATATCCACAATGACCCCAGAATGTATACCATAGAAACTCAGAATAGAGTAGGAGGGATTTTTAGGCAGATATACACCAAAAAATGGTTCACGGATTGCTCCAAAATCTATCTAAAAAAGAGGATTGACCTCAAACAAAATTATACTATCTAGTGCAATACTGGACCGGTGTAGGTCTGTCCAAAATATTCCCTATGACAAAATTAGTATAGTGACTAAGAGGGGAAGTGTAGGTAGCAAGATTCACATAGTCCATACATTCAGCATATTACACAGACCCATTTGTATAGGCAAGAGTGAAGTGTTCACAAACACAAATTAAACCAAAAATACGATCAATGAAAGGTAATATGATTCTATAGATATGTTATAATAAACACATTGACTAGTGAAATGTGACTTGCATAGTTACACTTAGTGGTTGATACAGCCGTAGGAAGAGTGCAATCAAGCAGGACTAAATTAGGAATCGGGAACTTGGCTAAGCAATGTTGGGGGAGCCATGGAAGATCCTGTAAGAAAACAGTGGTAGGAAGCGATGCTTGTTCAATTTCGTACCATCTGGGACGCTCGCCCAAACCCTGCCAGTTAGAGATGTGCGTCAGTATTTCGGCATCATAATAGGATTTTAAGTTGGGTAACCCCAGTCCTCCTTTTTCTATTGGTGCTTGAAGAATAGCGCAAGCTATACAGGGTTTGGTGTTGCCCCAAACATAGGTGTTTAGGACCGATTGGAATCTATCTAAGAGGGCTTTCGGTACTCCTAGGGGTAAAGATCTGAAGAGGTTGGTAAGCTTCGGGAGCAGCATCATCTTGAAAGCAGAGATTCTCCCCATCCAGGAAATTTCTCTGTATCTGGGCAATGTGAGATTGTGGGTTAAGGATTGTAAGATGCAAGAGTAATTCCCTTCCACAACCTTTTTTCGGGTCGTGCGAGAGGAACACCCCAAGATGTTCTCTATTCCATTTGAAGGTATACTGCTCCCGAAGATTGGCAATTTGGGTCTCAGGAAGGTTGATGGGGTAGTTCTCAGTTTTATCTACATTAAGCTTGTAGAACGAGAGAGTGCCAAAGAGTCTGAACAACTCTAAGAGGTGAGGTAAGGATGTAGAGGGGTCCGATAGGAAGACTGTAAGGTCATCAGCGAAGAGGCTCAGTTTCTGGAGGGTACAGTGAAGAAAAAGACCTTTAATGCCTGGATGTTGATGTATTGCAGCCGCTAAGGGCTCAATGGCCATAGTGAACAGGAGCAGGGACAGAGGGCACCCCTGTCTAGTCCCATTACTGAGAGGAAAGAGGCCAAAGCAGAAACCCAGTCCTCTCACCCTGGCAGTGAGGCCTGAGTATAAGGCTCTAATTGCCACTTGAAAAGCACTCGGGATACCCAAAGTTCCCATCACTTCATCCATATAACCCCATCTGACCCTGTCAAATGCCTTCTTGGCATCAAACGACAGGATCAGAAGTGGGAGGCCCATTCTCTGAGTCTCTGTAAAGATATTCAGGAGTCTTCTCGTACTATCAGAGCCCTGTCTAGACAGGGTAAAATCGACTCTCTGTGGATGATAGAAGGCAGCAGTTTAGATAACCGGGATGCCAACATTTTAGCAAATAGCTTGACATCTATATTTATGAGTGATATGGGACGATAGCTAGAACATAGCTGTGGGTCTTTCCATTCCTTAGGTATAGTCAAGATACTGGCTTCAAGAAACTCAGGGAGTAACGAACCCGCGTCAAAAGCTTGGGTGAAGAGTCTCTCAAGGTAAGGTGCAAGAGTATCACTATAGGACCTAAAGAATAGCAGGGAAAAGCCATCTGGGCCAGGAGTCTTATGGAGCTTTAACTGGTTAATTTCTTTCTTAATCTCCAGTAGACTGATAGGTTCAGATAGCTGTTCGACTCGATCGTCAGTGAGTTTAGTCATATTTAAAGATTTTAGGAACTTAGCTATAATTGGTCGCTCTGCTATGTCTAGGTTTTCCTGTTTCCCAATATTGTATAAGTTTTCATAATAGGCTCTAAACGCCTCACCTATCTCTTTCGGGGAGTAAACCGCCTTATCTTCTATTTTTATTCTTTGAATTCGGGACGATTTAAGTCTAGCTCTGAGTTTATTCGCCAACAGTCGATCTGCTCGGTTTCCCTGATAGTAAAATAATTGTTTGAAATGGAGATTTTCCTGTACCCTTTGTAGTTCTTTATTTGTTATATGTTTGCAGCTAATATACTAGTAGGGCCTGTTTTATTGGCTTTCTCTAATGTCCTCAATTCTCCAAACAACTGTGCTAGAGATGCCCCTTTTTCCCGGCGAAGCTGTGCTGCCCTTTTTAGGAAAGTCCCCTCATATACGCCTTCATAGAGGCCCATAAAATGTCATCCCTCGTCTGTCCTAAGTCATTAAGAGAGAAGAATTCTGTTAGGTCTCTGGAAGTCTGAGTTACCCAAGGGTTTTTAATTAGGTAATCTGATAGTCTCCATGTCCCCCTCCCACCCCCTTTTGGAGAGAAGGCTAGGTCGATCGAGACCATATCATGGTCCGACCATGGACACACCGTAATCTGTGCGTGGTAGATATTGTCAAGGGACCAAGAGTCACAGAAAACCATGTCTATTCGAGAGTATGAGTTGTGAGCTCTGGAAAAGAACATGTAGTCACGGTCAGTGGGATTCAGGCACCTCCAGGAGTCAAACAGATTATACTGTGCCATGATGTTTTGGAATTTTTTAGAGTCTGTCACTACTTTATTGTCAGGTTTGGGTTTCTTGGGATGTATTTTGTCTAGGAGTGAATCCCAGGTGATGTTAAAATCGCCTCCCAATAGAAGAGCTCCCGTCTAACTTTTGTAACTCGTTCTAGTATTTGTTGCAAGAATGGACCCTGTTTCTTGTGTGAGGCATAGATGTTTACCAAGGTACAAACCACATTATCAAGTTCACAGACAATAATGATAAATCTACCCTCTGGGTCTATATCTACAACACTCGGGGTGTAAGCAATATTTCGTCTGAACAGAATCGCTACTCCTCTCTTCTTAGAACAATGTGTGGTGTGTATACAAGAGGTATATAGGTGGGACTTAAAAGTGCGATGTGGTGAGTCAGTCCAATGAGTCTCCTGTACAAAGGAAACGTCAATGTTGGATTTCTGTAAATGTCTTAACAGGAGGCTTCTCTTAGTAGAAGAGTTTAGGCCCTTAACATTAAGGGTGGCTAGTCTAATTGGAGGCATAAAGGTACTGTTGGGAAGGGTCTGGAACTCTGAGCATGTCCTGATCTAATAGGAAGATTATGAGACACCGGCAAGACCTGGGTAGAGCAGTACCGAGGTAAAGGAGAGTCAGAGAGAGAGAGAAAAAAAAATGTAGGCAAGAAGCAAGAACGAGGGAAGAGAGAGGGAGGAAAGGAGGGGAAAGTAAGACACTTACAAAAGAACATATCTCTAAGTTTATTGTGGTAGTTATCAAAACAGCAGCGGTTAGGCTCAACATGCCTGCCATAAGCACATACAAGCGCTGTTCAAGGTCAAGCTGGAAGTCCTTCATCCAAAGGCTCAGCGTGGCTCCGTAGTAAGTATATATATATATATATATATATATATATATATACACACACTGTGGTGGGAGGGGAAGGAAGGAGGTTTAGGGCGCTTCAAAAGATATCGTAGTTAAATTTGTCCTAAGTAGTCTATTAAATTCTCTAGTTCGTCTAGGTAGTGTAACGCATACTGCATGCGGTAACTATAACCCATAAGGTACAGAGTATAAGGTATAGGGTATCTCCCTGGCCAGGGAGGTATTTTGGGGAAAGTCAGACTCACTGGAAGGTCTCTTCATCTGGGTCTTTAAGTGGGCCTTATCTTTAGTGAATAAAATCATGGGTTAAAGAGGTGGGGGTCAAGACCTCTGGGGTCATCTTTTGAACATCTTGGCTTCTCGGTTATCCCTTTTATGTTTTAGCTGTTTGTTGCTCTGTCTTAATCTGTCTAGGGGGAAGTGCGGGGCCATATTAAAATCTCCCCCAAGAACCACGTGACCTTCAGAGTAGGAGAGAATTTTAGATTGTAACATAACCCAAAATTATGGGTCAAAGGTGTTAGGTGCATAAATTTTACAAAGTGTGAAGACCATTTTAAGGATTTTGACTTTTAACATCACGTATCTCCCCTCCAGGTCTACTCTCGTGTAAATGACCTCCATATTAATCCTTTTCCCTACCAAAATAGCCACCCCCCCCCTTTCTACCAACACTTGGGGATGCAAAATCATCTTTCACCCAGGAGGTCTTAAGCTTCAAGGTTTCTTCAGAATTTAAATGTGTTTCTTGGAGAAACGCTATGTCGGTGCCAACCTTCTTCAAATGGATGAGAATTGATTTCCTTTTAATGGGGGTAGAGATCCCACCCACATTCCAGGAAACTATTTTAAAATTGGCCATTGTGTCTATTACTCATATGAATCGACATAGGGGAAAAAAGGGGAGAGGAGAGAGAAAAACAGGGGGGGGCGGGAGGGGACCCTACCCAACAAAAATCCCTGGACACAGCTACATTCCATTACTGGATATTGTATGACAATAAAATGAGCTGATCAGCTAAGTAGCTGGGGAATTCAAATCATTCATAAGTTTTTCTGCCTCTTTTGTTGTGTCAAAGAAGTGGACTTCACCTCTAGCTATAACATTCAGCTTTGAGGGATATATTATAGTAGCACGATAACCTTGTTGTATAAATTTGGTTCAGATTAGGGCTAGACCCCTTCTTTTGGCTGTTGTCTCAGCTGAATAGTCCTAAAATAAAAATATTTTAGCTCCCCCTATAGTGATAAGATAGTTCTTGCGGAAGTACTGAAGTAAGGTAACCTTATCCTGAAAATGTAATAGCTTTGCTATCACGGGTCTGGGCCTGTAATTCCCTTTGTCATCTGGCAGGTGCCTTCCTATCCTGTGTGCTCTTTCAATTATTACCTGGTGGTAAGTGTGTGGAATTTTAAGCCCCTGAATTAATGACTCTGAAATAAAAGTGTTCAGGTCTTCGTACTGCTTCCCCTCTGGGACCCCAATAATCTGAATGTTGTTTCTTCTAGAGCGGTTTTCAAGGTCCTCAATTCTGGTCTGCATTTTAGAGATAATTAGATTAGTGACTTCTAGGTTAGAACTGTGCAGTGTAGTAAGATCTTCAAGATCTGACGCCCTTTGCTCAACTTCATTAATTCTATTGGCAAAGTGTCTGATTTCCTGAGTTAACATTGTGATATCTTGTTTGATCTCTAGTTTAAGTGTATCAAATTTAGGAGTCAAAGCCTCAGAGATGTTGGTAACCAGAGTTTGTATATTAGTTGCTAGTATCTATGCTTTGCTTCCATAGCTGGTGAGGGAGTCCTAGTGTTGGTGTGAAGAAATTTGTCCATGTGTTGGGGAAGCCGTGAATAGCCGTGAAGCCGTGAATAGGAGTGAAGGGTTGATCAAACTAAGGGGAGAAACCTCCCAGTGCCCAAGGAAAAAAGAAAGAAAAAGAAAGGGGATGTAAGGAAAGAGGTGACAAGCGATGGGGATTAGGAACGTGGAGGAGTGCTCAAGGGATTCAGAGATCCAAAAAGAAAGTGAATAAGACTCTCTTAACCAGCCGTGGACAGCAGCAATAGCGAAGGGGGATCAGGTAAGTTTGTGGGAGGACGTGATCATTCAACAAAGCTTTTATTGAGCAAATTAGCTACCCTAAAAATAATAGCGGTATACAATAAGGCTATGGGCTCTATTTAACAAGCTCCGTATGGAGCTTGATGGCCCCTGTTTCTGGCGAGTCTTCAGACTCGCCAGAAACAGCAGTTATGAAGCAGCAGTCACAAAGACCGCTGCTCCATAACCTGTCCGCCTGCTCTGAGCAGGCGGACAGACATCGCCACAATACAACCTGATCGAGTATGATCGGGTTGATTGACACCCCCTGTGAGCTGCTGGTGCAATGCTGAATACGGCGAGCGTATTGCTCGCCGTATTCAGCGGGGTCTGGCGGACCTGATCCGCAGTGTCGGATCAGGTCCGCCAGACCTTGATAAATATGCCCCATTATGTCAAATTGAATCCCCTAGGTCACAACAGTTACAACAAATAGATGCTCTTGTCAATAAACAGAGATATTGTCATAGGAAGCTCCTAGCTGTGGAAGAAATCAAAATTTAACACAATTATGATGTTTTTTGATACATACAAAAATCTATAAACAGTGTTGCAGGGCTTTCTTATATACAGTGCACCCAGGCCCCCCAGTGACTGTAGAGGAAGCAAATTCAGATGGTGAAACCTCTGATTTTAAAAAAAACAATAGAAAAATAACCTTATTCTTGAAGGCCCTTCAGGCCTGTACAATGACCTGGGGTGATAAATAGGACCAACACAGGAACAAAGGCATTGCCCCTTAAATGATAAACACCTAGGTCTATACCAAAAATGGCTAAAGAGGGAGTTGAGCTAAGAGGTTTATCAGGCACTTCTCACAGTCCCAACCAAAATAATTTGTTAACCCCAGTACCTCAGAGTTACTTCTGATAGATAAAGTCTGGTACATATGGGGAAGGGGGGAAAAGAGGGAGGGAAAAGGACACTTCAGCTGGATATATAAAGATTCCTTCTTAATTCCCCTTTTCTTATTCTGCCATATGCAGCGGATGAGTTCAGGTGTAGTGATACAGTCACAACCAGAGATTTGCTACACTGTTCACATAGAGGAAACAACAGTTGGTACAGTACCTTCAAAAGGGGGTGGCAGCCAGCTCCTTCTACCTCCGGTCGTGGCCTCAGTTATGGTGGAAAATTCCTTCTAACACCTTCCCCTCTCTCTCCTCCAGGTTCCCAGGGGTATAGTTAAGGAGCATTGGTGCGAACTGGGAGACCCCCCTGAAGATTCTGCTCCTCTGGTGTCAGAGAGGGGGAAATAGTAGAGGTCGAAAACCTCTGTGCCGCCTCTTGTAATAAATGTGGAGATCTGTGAGGGGATTCTGTACTCAAAAGGGTGAAGGCCGTTGCTTCCAGGGGTCAGTCAGGAGCAGCTGAGACAAAAAGCATAGATTCTTATCCTCCTCTCGCGCAGCACCGGTGGGAGAGGAGAAAGACAAACCGCTGCTCTGGGTTACCTAGCTGATGCAGTAGACCGGAGATATCAGGCTACTTCTGTTGCTTGTGCTGCATCAGCTTTGTGGGCCTGGAATCCCTCTGCTGTAAATTGGACAGCGGGATGTCCCATCTCTCGTGCTGCCTCCCTCCATCTTAGAATACGCTCCAGGAAGCACTCTCCACAGCTCCAGGCAGGCGGGTCGATCTACAACCAAGTAAGTGGCTATCTTCCTTGGGGTCCCGTCTCCTCGATGATAAGAACAGCAGCGCCCTCAATTCCAGAGATGTGCTCTCTTTCTGAACACACTCCCCGGGGCCAAGTAGGTTTGTTAGATGTTTTAACTTTCTCCGGCCTTCAATGATTAAGGTATCCCCAGCAATCAGACCTTAATTTGGTGTCGGCACAGTGGCGAGGAGAGCAGTAGATGTAAGAACCCTCTGGTTCACTGCTAGTGGTGCCGCAGAGGAGCATGGCGCCTGGGAGGGGTTGATTTACCCTTTCAGTGTTAGGGTGTTAGCATCTGCTAGTATAGGTGACTCTTTTCCAGGCCAGCGTAAGGGCAGAATTACAGTTCTACCCTCCTCTCGCGCAACACCGGTGGGAGAGGAGGGGAAGATAAATCTGTGTTCCCCCGATGCAAGCTAGTCCAGGGGGAATGTAAGTGCTATTAGGCTGACAGATGGTAAGTCAGCGTAGTGGGTTGGAATTCCACTACAATGGCTCCGGTAGCGATGAAAAATGCTTCTTGAACGGCTACCCCCAGTCTTGGGGCACAGCGCGGGAACCTCTGCCAGCAGCTGAGAGTAGGAGTTCTCTGAGCTAGCGCTGTACGACCTGCGCTTAGACTCCTCCTCCGCAACCAGAGGACATGCAATTTTAAACAACTTTCCAATTTACTTTTAACATAAAATCTGCTTTGTTCCCTTGGTATTCTTTGTTGAAAGCTAGACCTAGGTAGGCTCATATGCTAATTTCTAAGCTCTTGAAGGTCACCTTTTATCTCAGTGCATTTAAACAGTTTTTTATTGTTATAGATAACAATGTGCTCACTCCCATGGAGTTATTTATGAGTCAGCACGGATTGGTTAAAATGCAAGTCTGTCAAAAGAACTTAAACGAGGGGGCAGTCTGCAGAGTCTTAGATACGAGGTAATCACAGAGGAAAAAAAATAACAATGTTGGTTATGCATAACTGGGGAATGGGTTATAAAGGGATTATCTATCTTTTTAAACAAAACAAATTATTTTTAAACAATACAAATTCTGGAGTAGACTGTCCCTTTAAATAAAGTGGCATATGTAATGTTCTTATGCTTCTTCAAATCTTAATGAAGTGTTGTCAATACTGCAGAAATAAATACACCTATGATGAGTATCTTTTGAATACATAACAACTCATGATATTATTCATTCACATACACGTGTTTTGACTTATTCATTGTGTTTTCAATAAAAATGAAACCTTTATATATTTTGTATCTAATTTTAATGTTCAGACTGCCAAACGGTTGAGCCCAATAACATCCACACAAGACAAGCTATAAGCTGTTAATGGGCTCAATGTGAACTGTTAGCAAATTAGCTTTTTTTTGGTAATTTTTTTTTTCATGATTCAGATAGGGCATGCAATTTTAAACAACTTTCTTATTTACTTTTATCATCAAATTTGCTTTGTTCTTTTGCTGTTCTTAGTTGAAAGCTAACCCTAGATAGACTCATATGCCAATTTCTAAGCTCTTGAAGGCTGCCTCTTCTCTGAATAAATTTGACAGTTGTTCACAGCTAGAGGGCGTTAGTTCATGTGTGCCATATAGATAAGATTGTGCTCATGCCAGTGGAGTTACCTAGGAGTCAGCACTGATTTGCTAAAATGCAAGTCTGTCAAAAGAACTGAAATAAGGGGGCAGTCTGCAGAGGCTTAGATACACAGTAATCACAGAGGTAAAACGTATATTAATAGAACAGTTTGAAAGTTCTATTTAAAACACTATCACCTAGATTTAGAGTTTGGCGTTAGCCATCAAAAGCAGTGTTAAGGGGTCCTAACGCTGCTTTTTACCGCCCGCTGGTATTTAGAGTCTAACGCTCACTTCCCTACCGCGATTCCAGGCTACCACAGATCCCCTTACGCCAATTGCGTATCCTATCTTTTCAATGGGATCTGCCTAACACCAGTATTTGGAGTCTTGGGAGAAGTGAGCGGTAGACCCTCTACCGACAAGACTCCTACCGACAAAAAAAGTCAGTAGTTAAGAGCTTTATGGGCTAACGCGTGAATATAAAGCTCTTAACTACTGTGCTACAAAGTACACTAACACCCATAAACTACCTATGTACCCCTAAACCGAGGCCCCCCCACATCGCCGCCACTATAATAAAAAATGTTAACCACTAATCTGCCGACCGGACACAGCCGCCACCTACATTATACCTATAAACCCCTAATCTGCTGCCCCTAACATCGCCAACCCCATATTATATTTATTAACCCCTAATCTAATAAATGTATTAACCCCTAAACCACCGCACTCCCGCCTCGCAAACACTATAATAAATAGTATTAACCCCTAATCTGCCCTCCCTAACATCGCCGCCACCTACCTACAATTATTAACCCCTAATCTCCCGCTCGCAACGTCGCCGCTACTATAATAAATGTATTAACCCCTAAACCCAACTCTAACCCTAACACCCCCCTAACATAAATATAATTTAAAATAAACAAAATAATATTCCTAAAATTAACTAAATTAATCCTATTTAAAACTAGATACTTACCTATAAAATAAACCCTAATATAGCTACAATATAATAATTACATTGTAGCTATTTTAGGATTTATATTTATTTTACAGGTAACTTTGTATATATTTTAACTAGGTACAATAGCTATTAAATAGTTAATAACTACCTAGTTAAAATAACTACAAAATTACCTGTTAAATAAATCCTAACCTAAGTTACAAATACACCTAACACTACACTATCATTAAATTAATTAAATAAATCACATACAATTAGCTAAATTAAAATACAATAAAATAAACTATTCTATAATACAAAAAAACAAACACTAAATTACAAAAAAGAATTACAAGAAGTTTAAACTAATTACACCTAATCTAAGCCCCCTAATAAAATAAAAAAGCCTCCCAAAATAAAAAATTCCCTACCCTATTCTAAACTACCAAAGTAATCAGCTCTTTTACCAGCCCTTAAAAGGGCTTTTTGCGGGGTATTGCCCCAAAGTAATCAGCTCTTTTACCTGTATAAAAAAATACAATACCCCCAACATTACAACCCACCACCACAATCAGCCAATTGTATTGAACTCGCATTCTATTGGCTGATCGGAACAGCCAATAGAGTGCGAGTTCAATACGATTGGCTGATTGGATCAGCCAATCGGATTGAACTTCAATCTGATTGGCTGATTGCATCAGCCAATCAGATTTTTTCTACCTTAATTCTGATTGGCTGATAGAATTCTATCTGCCAATCGGAATTGAAGGGACGTCGTCGGTTGAAGAGGATGGCTCTGCGTCGGCTCCTTTGAAGATGGCTCCGAACCGCTCCGGATGGATGAAGATTGAAGACGCCGCCTGGATGAACACTTCTACCGGATGGAGGACCTCTTCTTTGCCGCTTGGATGAAGACTTCTACCGGATCAAGGACCTCCTCTGCGCACCTTGGATGAAGAATTCGGCTCAGCTGGGTGAAGACGACTCAAGGTAGGGAGATCTTCAGGGGGTTAGTGATAGTTTTTTTTAAGGGGGGTTTGGGTGGGTTAGAGTAGGGGTATGTGGGTGGTGGGTTGTAATGTTGGGGGGGGTATTGTATTTTTATTTTCAGGTAAAAGAGCTGATTACTTTGGGGCAATGCCCCGCAAAAAGCCCTTTTTAAGGGCTGGTAAAAGAGCTGATTACTTTGGTAGTTTAGAATAGGGTAGGGAATTTTTTATTTTGGGGGGCTTTTTTATTTTATTTTATTAGGGGGCTTAGATTAGGTGTAATTAGTTTAAACTTCTTGTAATTCTTTTTTTATTTTTTGTAATTTAGTGTTTGTTTTTTTGTATTATAGAATAGTTTATTTTATTGTATTTTATTTTAGGTAATTGTAGGTAATTTATTTAATTAGTTTAATGATAGTGTAGTGTTAGGTGTATTTGTAACTTAGGTTAGGATTTATTTTACAGGTAATTTTGTACTTTTAACTAGGTAGCTATTAAATAGTTATTAACTATTTAACAGCTATTGTACCTAGTTAAAATAAATACAAAGTTGCCTGTAAAATAAATATAAATCCTAAAATAGCTACAATGTAATTATTAGTTATATTGTAGCTATAATAGGGTTTATTTTATAGGTAAGTATTTAGTTTTAAATAGGATTAATTTAGTTAATTTTAGGAATATTATTTCGTTTTATTTAAATTATATTTATGTTAGGGGGTGTTAGGGTTAGAGTTAGGTTTAGGGGTTAATAACTTTATTATAGTAGCAGCGACGGTGCGGGCGAGAGATTAGGGGTTAATAATTGTAGGTAGGTGGCGACGATGTTAGGGAGGGCAGATTAGGAGTTAATAAAATGTATTCTAGTGTTTGCGAGGCGGGAGTGCGGCGGTTTAGGGGTTAATACATTTATTATAGTGGTGGCGAGGTCCGGTCGGCAGATTAAGGGTTAATAAGTGTAGGTAGGTGGTGGCGACGTTGGGTGGGCAGATTAGGGGTTAATAAATTATAATATAGGGGTCGGTGATGTTAGGGGCAGCAGATTAGGGGTACATAGGGATAATGTAGGTTGCGGCGGTGTCCAGATCAGCAGATTAGGGGTTAATAGTATAATACAGGTGTCAGCGATAGCGGGCGGAATATTAGAGGCTAATAAGTGTAAGGTTAGGGGTGTTTAGACTCTGGGTTCATGTTAGGGTGTTAGGTGCAGACTTAGAGAGTGTTTCCCCATAGGAAACAATGGGGCTGCGTTAGGAGCTGAACGCTGCTTTTTTGCAGGTGTTAGGTTTTTTTCAGCCCAAACTGCCCCATTGTTTCCTATGGGGATATCGTGCACGAGCACGTTTTAGCTGCTTACCGCTACCGTAAGCAATGCTGGTATTGAGGGTTGAAGTGGAGCTAAATTAGGCTCAACGCACCCTTTTTTGAGCCTAACGCAGCCCCTCAAACAACTCTAAATACCAGGGTTGTCTTAAGGGTGACAATACATATGGGTGATATGGATTAATTATTTATGCTGCAGAAGTTGGTGGAGGCTATCTACATAAGTCAAATGTTATGATGATGATGATGATGATGATGTTATGCCTCAAAGGAATATGAAACCCAAACATTTTCTTTTCTGAGTCGAGTATAAAATAAAAAAATAAATAAAAGTTTCCAATTACTTCTATTTGCTTCATTCCTATGATATTCTGTGTTGAAGAGATACCTAGGTATACATCTGGAGTACTACATGGCAGGAAATAGTGCTGACATCTATTTCTTTTGGAATATTCTTGCAAAAGTGCTGCTATAAAGTGCTCCCTAAATGTGCCAGCTCCTAAGCATACATCCCTGCTTTCAACAAAAGATACCAAGAAAATTAAGAAAAATTATAATAAAATTAGAAAAGTGGTTAAAAATCGCATGTTTTGTGACGGATCCCCTGCTACCCCGACTGGGTAGCTCCACCGAAACAATCTTCCAACAACTAGAACTAGCCGCTATGTAGCGGAGAGAGAGGGATTTTAGCAATCCCCACCTAAATATCTAGACAATTAGCATTTAGGTGGAACAAAGAAGAACATTTTATTGGGACAAGCACACAACATTTATATAGAAACTCACCTTGATAAGACACTGGACAATCCCACAATTCCCGCCATTCCCACCCCAGACAGGCTGTTGTCTCCATAGCAGCCACAGTCCCACAGAACCTAAAACCTTTTATCTTTGAGCTCTTATAACTTTTTAATGCAATATTTTTATTTAATATTTTTTTTAGCAGAAAGTGTTAATATGAGTGTAACTGTACTTTTAAAATGTTGATGTGTTTAGTAACTTCAGCAAAGTATATCAAGGTAATTACGCACATTTGATAATAGGAGTAAAATAGATTTTTTTTTTAAATTGCCTGTAATGTTATATCTAAATCCTGAAAGAAAAAAATGGGTTTCATATCCCTTTTGTAGGTCCCATAGGATGCAACCTGTAGTGTACTGCAAACATTTAACAATAAATGCTCTCAAGAATTAGAACATTATATTTTTTTATCAAGGCATAAAGAATTTACTAGACGTGCAAAAATTCATACTTTATTATTCAGTTTGTAAACAAATAATGTAGTTATTATCTTTCTTTTGCATTTACTTTGATTTGACATCAGATATTCGATATCAAAAGTGCAATTTAAAATGTCTAAATAGCTGATTTGTAAGTATTAATAGCGCTGTTGTTCAAGTTCTCAATATATTGTAATTAAGCCTTCTTTACTTGGTGTGCTACAGTATGATGAGCTTGTTTGTTATGTCATATATGAAAATGTGAGGATTTTGAAGTTTACATTTATACAGTGTGGGTTACATTTTCTAAGGGAGGCTTGTCTGTTTATCCAAGTAATGATCTTATTATAGAAAGCTAGAGCATTACGGCACTGACAAATGAGGCAACTAGGCAACTTGGGAAATGAAGGCCTGTACTGAAATAAGCATAGAAAGCTAGGGTTTTTTGAGTGATCCAGTTGCTGCTATCACTAACAGATATTCTTTTTGTCCCTATATATAAATATACAATACTTATGATATATGGAAGCCTTATTATTCTATAGTATTGTTCATTATTTATTTTAGCTCTGCTTACATACAAACCCAGTACAAAAAGACTGGTCTCTTGCAGGGGAATAATATATTGTAATACTACAAATCTAAAGTGTTTTTTTACTATAGGCAGGATGTTTCGTCCTCTTTGGGGCTCTTCAGTATGATGTATGTGCTATGTTATTTGACTCAATCATTGATTTTAGGTTTACGGCTATATGCCAGTTTTGCTGATGATTGCATTAATCTTTTAGTAACCAAACTTACAAAGCATGAAATGAATGTTTGAGCAGAACAGCAGCACCAACCATAGACAGCCTGTTTGGCCCGTTTGGGGCATTTAATATAATGGGCAGCCCTATTGCAAAGTGTGGAATGCCCGAGGACATCAGCATCAACCATAATGACTTGAGTGAGAAAGAGTCCCAAAGTAGCGAAAAAGGCTGCCTATGGTTGATGCTGTGTTATTTAAGCCTTATGTATTTCACAGTTTTCTACACTACTGATTTAAACTGACAGGCGCATAAGCGATGCCATATTAAAAATGCATTTTGAATTAGTAATACACTCTGCAGGATAATTTGTATATTCTATCCATTGTATATTTATTCCTTGCTGAGCTAAATTAAATGGTGGGTTTATCTCACTCTATTAACAACAATACATTTTTTGGTACAATGGGAGTCCCTGTTTTAAAGGATTTTCATGGGTGTAAGTGCAGACCCTGTTCCAATGAGCTAGCATGGAACAGTGTTTTTCTCAAAGAGCTTTCAATCTTTTGTTTAAGGAGAACTTACCTATGGGTGCTTACAGTGTAGAGAAATAAAGGAAATCCCTGATGTAAAATGGCACTCACAATGTGCAATTATTGACACATGCAAGACTGTATATAAAATCATACATCCCAGCGTGATTATAAGCATTAATAGTTGCAATGATTGGAAGTTTCAGAAAGGGTATACACTTTTAATGGTCTACTTACAATGTGACATAACACTAGTCCATGAAATCTTCAATTTTACTGCCACTGCCATAGAGTATTCCAGTCTTCGTTATACTGCTTGCCAGATATGAATCAGTCTATGCACATCTTGTAAGAATTTTTCATCCAATGCAAGAAGATAGGTGCATGACACACTGTACCTTATAATACAGTATTTTTTTCAGTTTCTAATCTGAGGTATAAAATACAGGACCATCACATTACGTATACTGTGCCACATCCACGTAGGGGGGCAAATAGGGGAACTCTCCTTAAAAGAAAAGGGGCCTTTTGGATCCACAACTTAAAATTGTATGCAACTTTTGGGAATGAACAAAGAATTAGACTTACAGTTGCAAGAAAAAGTATGTGAACCCTTTGGAATGATATGGATTTCTGCACAAATTGGTCATAAAATGTGATCTGATCATCATCTAAGTCACAACAATAGACAATCACAGTCTGCTTAAACTAATAACACACAAATAATGAAATATTGCCATGTTTTTATTGAACACACCATGTAAACATTCACAGTGCAGGTGGAAAAAGTATGTGAACCCTTGGATTTAATAACTGGTTGAACCTCCTTTGGCAGCAATAACTTCAACCAAACGTTTCCTGTAGTTGCAGATCAGACGTGCACAACGGTCAGGAGTAATTCTTGACCATTCCTCTTTACAGAACTGTTTCAGTTCAGCAATATTCTTGGGATGTCTGGTGTGAATCGCTTTCTTGAGGTCATGCCACAGCATCTCAATCGGGTTGAGGTCAGGACTCTGACTGGGCCACTTCAGAAGGCGTATTTTCTTCTATTTAAGCCATTCTGTTGTTGATTTACTGCTATGCTTTGGGTCATTGTCCTGTTGCAACACCCATCTTCTGTTGAGCTTCAGCTGGTAGACAGATGGCCTTAAGTTCTCCTGCAAAATGTCTTGATAAACTTGGGAATTCATTTTTCCTTCGATGTTAGCAATCCGTCCAGGCCCTGACGGAGCAAAGCAGCCCCAAACCATGATGCCCCCACCACCATACTTCACAGTTGGGATGAGGTTTTGATGTTGGTGTGCTGTGCCTCTTTTTCACCACACATAGTGTTGTATGTTTCTTCCAAACAACTCAACTTTGGTTTCATGTGTCCACAGAATATTTTGCCAGTACTGCTGTGGAACATCCAGGTGCTCTTGTGCAAACTGTAAACGTGCAGCAATGTTTGTTTGGACAGCAGTGGCTTCCTCTGTGGTATCCTCCCATGAAATCCATTCTTGTTTAGTGTTTTACGTATTGTAGATTCGCTAACAGAGATGTTAGCATTTGCCAGTGACTTTTGTAAGTCTTTAGCTGACACTATAGGATTCTTCTTCACCTCATTGAGCAGTCTGCGCTGTGCTCTTGCAGTCATCTTTACAGGATGGCCACTTCTAGGGAGAGTAGCAGCAGTGCTGAACTTTCTCCATTTAGAGACAATTTGTCTTACCGTAGACTGATAAACAGCAAGGCTTTTGGAGATACTTTTATGACCCTTTCCAGCTTTATGCAAGTCAACAATTCTTAATCGTAGGTCTTCTGAGAGCTCTTTTGTGCGAGGCATCATTCACATCAGGCAATGCTTCTTGTGAAAAGCAAACCCAGAACTGGTATGTGTTTTTTATAGGGCAGGGCAGCTGTAACCAACACCTCCAATCTCATCTCATTGATTGGACTCCAGTTGGCTGACATCTCACTCCAATTAGCTCTTGGAGATGTCATTAGTCTAGGGGTTCACATACTTTTTCCACCTGCACTGTGAATGTTTACATGGTGTGTTCAATAAAACATGGCAACATTTCATTCTTTGTGTGTTATTAGTTTAAGCAGACTGTGATTGTCTATTGTTGTGACTTAGATTATGATCAGATCACATTTTATGACCAATTTGTGCAGAAATCCATATCATTCCAAAGGGTTCACATACTTTTTCTTGCAACTGTATATGTGTTCTTGTGATCCTATATTGCAGTTCTGTATGTATATATATATATATATATATATATTTATATATATATATATATATATATATATATATATATATATATACAGTATATATATATATATATATATATATATATATATATGTATGATCATTTTTCTATATTTTTTAGGTGTATTGAATGTAGGTTTGGTATTATGTCTTATGGAGACAGTATTTTATTATTATGAATTACTTAGGATGTTTTAACTTTGTATAAATCATGTTTAGTACTATATCTGTACACTAGAGGTAGTAAAAAGGAGATATACCTGGGATTGGTTGTTACTATGATTGTAGGTGTATAAATTACAGCATTTCCGTTACTGATCAGGCATGATTAAGGATTGAATATCTGAAACGTCCCTTTGTTTGTATGCTGGTGACCAATTTGGGAAATAAAGGTCTTTTAGCAAAGAAGTGCTGCTGAATTTTGTTGTTTCTAGTATTGGAGGACTTTGCAGCGTCCTGTATACAGCGTGCACTTACACAGGAAGGTGCTGTACTCTTATTTTGTTTATATGCTTTAAAAATCCAACAGTAGTACTTGTCCCACGTTGACTGTAGACATTCAAGTTTAGTGTCACATACATCATAGTCCTTGTTCCAGGGTACTGCAGTTCTCATATAAAATTGTAAACCAGCTGCAAGGTGCTTATATCCTAGTAGTATTGTTGGTGTCCCTACATCAAGGCATTGCATTGAGGATATAAGTGCAAACCCTTTAATTATATTGTATTCTCTTCGCCAAGATCATTAACATTATTACATTATACAGATATGTGCAGTTATAGTGGATTTAAGCCATTCAATTTTATTTAATATCAGTTTATTAAAGTTATAGCAGTGTAAGTGTAATTATGCTTTATTGTTGGTGTTATGATTCATGTTCTAGTGTCACAGAGATTATTTGTATATCTTATATCAATAAGCCTTGACAAGTACAGAAAGCCTTAAACATACAGAACCAAATTAAAGCTAAAGATTTTTATGAAATGGGAAAATACAGGAAATATGCAACAATAATGTGAGACATTATCTGACCTCACTGCACTTGTCTGTAGGCTCTTGGAGCAGAATCTGTATTTGCAATCTAGTGTGGTAATGAGATGTCTTGCTCAAAGAGCTTACAAACTTGTTAATCTCAGAAAATCTTACCTTAGATACTTATTAAAATAAAAATCTTCGAAAGACAGCTGCCATCACGTATACTGCTGGCCAGATGCGTATCAGTCTGATCTGAATTTATTTCAGTTTGCCAGTTGTCTTTTCTTCCTCCGGGTCAAGCAGCAAAATCAGCTGCATCAGATGCTGCCCCTTACAGTACAGTATTTAATGAGGGTCCAAGCACCAGTGAGTTTGGGGTTTATATTCTAGGCCTTTACTAGAAGTCCTTGCTTTAGAGCATTTGCCGACTAATGATGCAGTAATTCTTACAATCCTTAAAGCCTTTACTGCCAGCTGCAAGTCTTATAAAAATATGTAGAGGAAGCATAGAAAGGCACTGGTGTGCCCTACAGTTATGGCTAAAATACTTATAATGCTATAATTTGTTTAAAATAATTATTTAAAAAACTAAAATATTTATTAAACTATATTTATTTTTAAATAAAGGTTTGGAGATAATATGGATCATTATTATGTACAGTTTGTATGCTATGTTTTATTTTAGAATACTGGTGCCCATAGGAACCTACAATGTTTAAGCTATTACTTCTGTCATTTAGCTGTATTTTTTACAATGTATATAAATGTGACCTAGTATTATTCAGTTACTGAGTTGGAGTGATCATAGTAACACTACCTGTAGTAATTGGTGTTCATACCTGTAGCTTCCTCCGGGTGCCATTTACATTGTGTTGGAGGTAGTCACTGTTCCTCATACCAGCACATATACAGAGCTGTGGCTGTAAAGCACTAGCTGTATTGTAATGTGCTGGTTGTAAAATAAAGATATTAGATAACTAATAATTACATGTCAGTGATTACTGAAGCTCAGCAGGATCGGCCTAGCAACTCTAGTAAAGTGAGCAGCATTTATGATGGTGGTGGCTTTGTATTGTCAGTTTGTGTTGTGACATAACTGCTGCATTACATAAGCCACTCCCCTAAGGCTGTCACCATGGCAATTATGCATCACATTATACCATGACTGTCAGTTTAGCCTTTATTTATGTTATTAGTGCATATTTAACATAAGATGTTTAATTATGCATGAGAATTATTTATTTTGCCCCTTTTCATGTAATTTAGCTCTGAAAATTGTACATTGAACTTAATCCTGCTGACTTTTCAGAGTTAACTCTGCATCAAATCTTTTCCTAATTGGCTTTAATAGATAACAACTGTAAAACAATTCACTTTATACTACCTTAATTGCAATGATTAGCCTTGTTGTCTGCTGACTCAAACTTATTTGGCTCCTCCAAATAGGGTGAGTGTTTGGTGCGGTTTTTCTACCAATTGCAGTAAACAGGATTTTATTTTGTTAAACAAATGTTTACACTTGACTGATATGTTATTCTGTAGAAATCTCTTGTAGTTACAAGCACCTAGATTTAGAGTTCTGCGTTAGCCGTCAAAAGCAGCGTTAAGGGGTCCTAACGCTGCTTTTGGCCGCCCGCTGGTATTTAGAGTCAGCCAGGAAAGGGTCTAACGCTGACTTCCTCACCGCGACTCCAGACTACTGCAGATCCCCTTATGCCAATTGCGGATCCTATCTTTTCAATGGAATCTGCCTAACGCCGGTATTTGGAGTCTTGGAAGAAGTGAGCGGTAGACCCTCTACCGACAAGACTCCTACCGCCAAAAAAAGTCAGTAGTTAAGAGCTTTATGGACTAACGCCGGAATATAAAGCTCTTAACCACTGTGCTACAAAGTACACTAACACCCATAAACTACCTATGTACCCCTAAACCGAGGCCCCCCACATCGCCGCCACTCTAATAAAAATTTTTAAGCCCTAATCTGCCGACCGGACACCGCCACCACCTACATTATAGCTATGAACCCCTAATCTGCTGCCCCTAACATCGCCGACCCCTATATTATATTTATTAACCCCTAATCTGCCCCCCCCAACGTCGCCGCTACCTAACTACACTTATTAACCCCTAATCTGCCGACCGGACCTCGCCGCCACTATAATAAATGTATTAACCCCTAAACTGCCGCACTCCCGCCTCGCAAACACTAGAATAAATAGTACCTACCTACAATTATTAACCCCTAATCTCCCGGCCGCACCGCCGCCGCTACTATAATAAAGTTATTAACCCCTAAACCTAACTCTAACCCTAACCCTAACACCCCCCTAACATAAATATAATTTAAATGAAACGAAATAATATTCCTAAAATTAACTAAATTAATCCTATTTAAAACTAAATACTTACCTATCAAATAAGCCCTAATATAGCTACAATATAACTAATAATTACATTGTAGCTATTTTAGGATTTATATTTATTTTACAGGCAACTTTGTATTTATTTTAACTAGGTACAATAGCTATTAAATAGTTAATAACTATTTAATAGCTACCTAGTTAAAATAAGTACAAAATTATCTGTAAAATAAATCCTAACCAAAGTTACAAATACACCTAACACTACACTATCATTAAATTAATTAAATAAATTACCTACAATTAGATAAATTAAAATACAATAAAATAAACTATTCTATAATACAAAAACAAAAACAAACACTAAATTACAAAAAATAAAAAAGAATTACAAGAAGTTTAAACTAATTACACCTAATCTAAGCCCCCTAATAAAATAAAAAAATCCCCCCAAAATAAAAAAATGCCCTACCCTATTCTAATCAGCTCTATTACCAGCCCTTAAAAGGGCTTTTTGCGGGGCATTACCCCAAAGTAATCAGCTCTTTTACCTGAAAATAAAAATACAATACCCCCCCCAACATTACAACCCACCACCCACATACCCCTACTCTAACCCACCCAAACCCCACTTAAAAAAACCTATCGCTAACCCCCTGAAGATCTCCCTACCTTGAGTCGACTTCACCCAGCCGAGCCGAATTCTTCATCCAAGGTGCGCAGAGGAGGTCCTTGATCCGGTAGAAGTGTTCATCCAGGCGGCGTCTTCAATCTTCATCCATCCAGAGCAGAGCGGAGCCATCTTCAAAGGAGCCGACACGAAGCCATCCTCTTCAACCGACGACTTCCCGACGAATGAAGGTTCCTTTAAGGGACGTCATCCAAGATGGCGTCCCTTCAATTCCGATTGGCTGATAGAATTCTATCAGCCAATCGGAATTAAGGTAGAAAAAATCTGATTGGCTGATGCAATCGTATTGCACTTGCATTCTATTGGCTGATCAGAACAGCTAATAGAATGCAAGTTCAATACGATTGGCTGATTGGATCAGCCAATCGGATTGAACTTTAATCTGATTGGCTGATTGCATCAGCCAATCAGATTTTTTCTACCTTAATTCCGATTAGCTTATAGAATTCTATCAGCCAATCGGAATTGAAGGGATGCCATCTTGGATGACGTCCCTTAAAGGAACCTTCATTCGTCGGGAAGTCGTCGGTTGAAGTAGATGGCTCCGTGTCGGCTCCTTTGAAGATGGCTCCGTTCCGCTCCGCTTCGGATGGATGAAGATTGAAGGCGCCGCCTGGATGAACACTTCTACCGGATCAAGGACCTCCTCTGCGCACCTTGGATGAAGAATTCGGCTCGGCTGGGTGAAGTCGACTCAAGGTAGGGAGATCTTCAGGGGGTTAGCGATAGGTTTTTTTAAGGGGGGTTTGGGTGGGTTAGAGTAGGGGTATGTGGGTGGTGGGTTGTAATGTTGGGGGGGTATTGTATTTTTATTTTCAGGTAAAAGAGCTGATTACTTTGGGGCAATGCCCCGCAAAAAGCCCTTTTAAGGGCTGGTAATAGAGCTGATTAGAATAGGGTAGGGCATTTTTTTATTTTGGGGGGATTTTTTATTTTATTAGGGGGCTTAGATTAGGTGTAATTAGTTTAAACTTCTTGTAATTCTTTTTTATTTTTTGTAATTTAGCGTTTGTTTGTTTTTATTATGGAATAGTTTATTTTATTGTATTTTAATTTATCTAATTGTAGGTAATTTATTTAATTAATTTAATGATAGTGTAGTGTTAGGTGTATTTGTAACTTAGGTTAGGATTTATTTTACAGGTAATTTTGTAATTATTTTAACTAGGTAGCTATTAAATAGTTATTAACTATTTAATAGCTATTGTACCTAGTTAAAATAAATACAAAGTTGCCTGTAAAATAAATATAAATCCTAAAATAGCTACAATGCAATTATTAGTTATATTGTAGCTATATTAGGGTTTATTTGATAGGTAAGTATTTCGTTTTAAATAGGATTAATTTAAATTATATTTCTCCTGTTAAGTGTAGTCAGTCCACGGGTCATCATTACTTTATGGGATATTAACTCCTCCCCAACAGGAAGTGCAAGAGGATCACCCAAGCAGAGCTGCTATATAGCTCCTCCCCTCTACGTCACACCCAGTCATTCTCTTGCACCCAACTAATAGATAGGATGTGTGAGAGGACTGTGGTGATTAAACTTAGTTTTTTATATCTTCAATCAAAAGTTTGTTATTTTAAACGACACCGGAGTGTGTTGTTTCCTTCTCAGGCAGAATTTGAAGAAGAATCTACCTGAGTTTTTGTATATGATCTTAGCGGACGTAACTAAGATCCGTTTGCTGTTCTCGGCCATTCTGAGGAGTAAGGTAACTTCAGATCAGGGGACAGCGGGCAGGTTCACCTGCAAAGAGGTATGTTGCAGTATATTATTTTCTAAGGAATGGAATTGACTTTGAAAATACTGCTAATACCGATATAATGTAAGTACAGCCTTAAATGCAGTAGTAGCAACTGGTATCAGGCTGACATGTATATATGTTAACACTTAAGTATTTCTGGGGAATGGCACTTCACTGGGAAAATACTGTATGCATATATCTTTTAGCCTAACTTGCAGTGGGAGCGACTAGCAGCAGGCTTTTTAAAGACATTTCATATATTTGATTTTAAACGTTTGCTGGCATGTTAAATCGTTTAATTATCTGAGGTACTTGGTGAAAATTGTTTTGGGCTTTATTTTCCACATGGCTGTCGTTGTTTTAAATTAAAACAGTTTACTGAACTCCCCTCACTGTTGTAGTGTGAGTGGGAGGGGCCTATTTTGGCGCTTTTACTACGCATCAGAAATTCAGCCACAGTCTGTCTTTTTCTCCCTTCATGATCCAGGACGTCTCCACAGAGCTCAGGGGTCTTCAAAACTAGTTTTGAGGGAGGTAATCACTCACAGCAGACCTGTGAGACTGTGCTTGACTGTGATAAAAACGTTTATATTGTCAATTGTTATACGTTTTTTTCTGATATTAAGGGTTAATCATCCATTGCTAATGTGTGCAATCCTTTGCTAATTTTGGTTTATATAACTAATCCGGTTCATTGTTATTCAACTGTGACAGTTTTTGTGTGCTTCTTAAAGGCACAGTAACGTTTTTACATATTACTTGTAAATTTAGTTGAAAAGTATTTACAAGCTTGCTAGTCTAATTGCTAGTTTGTTTAAACATGTCTGACTCAGAGGAAACTCTTTGTGCAATATGTTCAAAAGCCGAGGTGGAGCCCAATAGAAAATTTATGTACTAATTGCATTGATGCTACTTTAAATAAAAGTCAATCTGTACATGTTAAGCAACATTCACCAGACAACGAGAGGGAAGTTATGCCGACTAACTTGCCTCACGTGTCAGTACCTGCATCTCCCGCTCAGGAGGTGCGTGATATTGTAACGCCAAGTACATCAGGGCGGGCCATTACAAATCACTTTACAAGACATGGCTAATGTTATGACTGAAGTTTTGTCTAAATTGCCAGAACTTAGAGGTAAACGAGATCACTCTGGGATGAGAACAGAGTATACTGATAATGCTAGGGCCATGTCTGATACTGCGTCACAATATGCAGAGCATGAGGACGGAGAGCTTCATTCTGCGGGTGACGGATCTGATCCGAATAAATTGGATTCAGACATTTCAAATTTTAAGTTTAAGCTGGAAAACCTCCGTGTGTTGCTAGGGGAGGTGTTAGCGGCTCTGAATGATTGTAACACAGTTGCAATCCCAGAGAAAATGTGTATGTTGGATAAATATTTTGCGGTACCGACGAGTACTGACGTTTTTCCTATACCTAAGAGACTTACTGAAATTATTACTAAGGAGTGGGACAGACCCGGTGTGCCTTTCTCACCCCCTCCTATATTCAGAAAAATGTTTCCAATAGACGCCACCACACGGGACTTATGGCAAACGGTCCCTAAGGTGGAGGGAGCAGTTTCTACTTTAGCTAAGCGTACCACTATCCCGGTGGAGGATAGCTGTGCTTTTTCAGATCCAATGGATAAAAAGTTAGAGGGTTACCTTAAGAAAATGTTTGTTCAACAAGGTTTTATATTACAACCCCTTGCATGCATTGCGCCTGTCACGGCTGCGGCTGCATTTTGGTTTGAGTCTCTGGAAGACACCCTTGACTCAGCGACATTAGATGAGATTTCACTTAAGCTTAAAACCCTTAAGCTAGCTAATTCATTTATTTCTGATGCCGTAGTACATTTAACTAAACTTACGGCTAAGAATTCCGGATTCGCCATTCAGGCACGCAGAGCGCTGTGGCTAAAATCCTGGTCAGCTGATGTAACTTCTAAATCGAAATTACTTAACATACCTTTCAAGGGGCAGACTTTATTCGGGCCCGGTTTGAAAGAAATTATCGCTGATATTACGGGAGGTAAAGGCCATGCCCTGCCTCAAGACAGAGCCAAACCTAGGGCTAGACAGTCTAATTTTCGTGCCTTTCGTAACTTCAAGGCAGGAGCAGCATCAACTTCCTCTGCTCCAAAACAGGAAGGAGCTGTTGCTCGCTACAGACAAGGCTGGAAACCTAACCAGACCTGGAACAAGGGCAAGCAGGCCAGAAAACCTGCTGCTGCCCCTAAGACAGCATGAAGTGAGGGCCCCCGATCCGGAAGCGGATCTAGTGGGGGGCAGACTCTCTCTCTTCGCCCAGGCTTGGGCAAGAGATGTCCAGGATCCCTGGGCGTTGGAGATCATATCTCAGGGATATCTTCTGGACTTCAAAGCTTCTCCTCCACAAGGGAGATTTCACCTTTCAAGGTTGTCAACAAACCAGATAAAGAAAGAGGCGTTTCTACGCTGTGTACAAGACCTTTTACTAATGGGAGTGATCCATCCAGTTCCGCGGTCGGAACACGGACAAGGGTTTTACTCAAATCTGTTTGTGGTTCCCAAAAAAGAGGGAACCTTCAGACCAATATTGGATTTAAAGATCCTAAACAAATTCCTAAGAGTTCCATCGTTCAAGATGGAAACTATTCGGACAATCTTACCCATGATCCAAAGAGGTCAGTACATGACCACAGTGGATTTAAAGGATGCTTACCTTCACATACCGATTCACAGAGAACATTACCGGTATCTAAGGTTTGCCTTCCTAGACAGGCATTACCAGTTTGTAGCTCTTCCCTTCGGGTTGGCTACGGCTCCAAGAATCTTTACAAAGGTTCTGGGCTCTCTTCTGGCGGTACTAAGACCGCGAGGAATTTCGGTAGCTCCGTACCTAGACGACATTCTGATACAAGCGTCAAGCTTTCAAACTGCCAAGTCTCATACAGAGTTAGTACTGGCTTTTCTAAGGTCGCATGGGTGGAAAGTGAACGAGGAGAAGAGTTCTCTCTTACCACTCACAAGAGTTCCCTTCTTGGGGACTCTTATAGATTCTGTAGAAATGAAAATTTACCTGACAGAGGACAGGTTAACAAAGCTTCTAAATGCTTGCCGTGTCCTTCATTCCATTCAACACCCGTCAGTGGCTCAATGCATGGAGGTAATCGGCTTAATGGTAGCGGCAATGGACATAGTTCCTTTTGCACGCCTGCACCTCAGACCGCTGCAATTGTGCATGCTAAGTCAGTGGAATGGGGATTACTCAGATTTGTCCCCTACGCTGAATCTGGATCAGGAGACCAGAGATTCTCTTCTATGGTGGCTTTCTCGGCCGCATCTGTCCAGGGGGATGCCCTTCAGCAGACCAGACTGGACAATTGTAACTACAGACGCCAGCCTTCTAGGTTGGGGCGCTGTCTGGAATTCCCTGAAGGCTCAGGGATCATGGACTCAAGAGGAGAGTCTCCTTCCAATAAACATTCTGGAATTGAGAGCAGTTCTCAATGCCCTACTGGCTTGGCCTCAGTTAACAACTCTGAGGTTTATCAGGTTTCAGTCGGACAACATCACGACTGTGGCTTACATCAACCATCAGGGAGGGACAAGAAGTTCCCTAGCGATGATGGAAGTATCAAAGATAATTCGCTGGGCAGAGTCTCACTCTTGCCACCTGTCAGCGATCCACATCCCAGGAGTGGACAACTGGGAGGCGGATTTCCTAAGTCGCCAGACTTTTCATCCGGGGGAGTGGGAACTTCATCCGGAGGTCTTTGCCCAAATACTTCGACGTTGGGGCAAACCAGATATGGATCTCATGGCGTCTCGCCAGAACGCCAAGCTTCCTCGTTACGGGTCCAGGTCCAGGGACCCGGGAGCGGTCCTGATAGATGCCTTGACAGCACCTTGGACCTTCAGGATGGCTTATGTGTTTCCACCATTCCCGATGCTTCCTCGTTTGATTGCAAGGATCAAACAGGAGAAAGCATCAGTGATTCTAATAGCGCCTGCGTGGCCACGCAGGACCTGGTATGCAGATCTAGTGGACATGTCATCCTGTCCACCTTGGTCTCTGCCTCTGAGACAGGACCTTCTAATTCAGGGTCCTTTCAAACATCAAAACCTAATTTCTCTGAAGCTGACTGCATGGAAATTGAACGCTAAATTTTATCAAAGCGTGGATTTTCAGAGCCAGTAATTGATACCTTAATACAGGCTAGGAAACCTGTTACCAGGAAAATTTACCATAAGATATGGCGTAAATATTTACACTGGTGCGAATCCAAGGGTTACTCATGGAGTAAGGTTAGGATTCCTAGGATATTGTCTTTTCTACAAGAAGGTTTAGAAAAGGGTTTATCTGCTAGTTCGTTAAAGGGACAGATCTCAGCTCTGTCCATCCTTTTACACAAGCGTCTGTCAGAAGTTCCAGACGTTCAGGCTTTTTGTCAGGCTTGGGCCAGGATTAAGCCTGTGTTTAAATCTGTTGCTCCGCCGTGGAGCTTAAACTTAGTTCTTAACGTTTTACAGGGTGTTCCGTTTGAACCCCTTCACTCCATTGATATCAAGCTGTTATCTTGGAAAGTTCTGTTTTTAATGGCTATTTCCTCGGCTCGTAGAGTCTCTGAATTATCAGCCTTACATTGTGATTCTCCGTATCTGATTTTTCATTCAGATAAGGTAGTTCTGCGTACTAAACCTGGGTTCTTACCTAAGGTAGTCACTAACAAGAATATCAATCAAGAGATTGTTGTTCCATCATTGTGTCCTAACCCTTCCTCAAAGAAGGAACGACTTCTGCACAATCTAGATGTAGTCCGTGCCCTGAAATTTTATTTACAGGCAACTAAAGATTTTCGACAAACTTCTTCCCTGTTTGTCGTTTATTCTGGACAGAGGAGAGGTCAAAAAGCATCTGCTACCTCTCTATCCTTTTGGCTTCATAGCATAATACGTTTAGCCTATGAGACTGCTGGACAGCAACCTCCTGAAAGGATTAGAGCTCATTCTACTAGAGCTGTGGCTTCCACTTGGGCCTTTAAGAACGAGGCCTCTGTTGAACAGATTTGCAAGGCTGCAACTTGGTCTTCTCTTCATACTTTTTCCAAATTTTACAAATTTGACACTTTTGCTTCTTTGGAGGCTGTTTTTGGGAGAAAGGTTCTTCAGGCAGTGGTTCCTTCCGTATAGAGATCCTGCCTGTCCCTCCCGTCATCCGTGTACTTAGCTTTGGTATTGGTATCCCATAAAGTAATGATGACCCGTGGACTGACTACACTTAACAGGAGAAAACATAATTTATGCTTACCTGATAAATTCCTTTCTCCTGTAGTGTAGTCAGTCCACGGCCCGCCCTGTTTTTTTAAGGCAGGTCTAAATTTTTTAATTATACTCCAGTCACCACTGCACCCTATAGTTTCTCCTTTCTCGTTTGGTTCCTGGTCGAATGACTGGGTGTGACGTAGAGGGGAGGAGCTATATAGCAGCTCTGCTTGGGTGATCCTCTTGCACTTCCTGTTGGGGAGGAGTTAATATCCCATAAAGTAATGATGACCCGTGGACTGACTACACTACAGGAGAAAGGAATTTATCAGGTAAGCATAAAATATGTTTTATGTTAGGGGGTGTTAGGGTTAGGTTTAGGGGTTAATAACTTTATTATAGTAGCGGCGACGATGTGGGCGGGAGATTAGGGGTTAATAATTGTAGGTAGGTGGCGGCGATGTTAGGGATGGCAGATTAGGGGTTAATACTATTCTAGTGTTTGCGAGGCGGGAGTGCAGCCGTTTAGGGGTTAATACATTTATTATAGTGGCGGCGAGGTCCGGTCGGCAGATTAGGGGTTAATAAGTGTAGGTAAGGTAGTGGCGACGTTGGAGGGGCAGATTAGGGGTTAATAAATATAATATAGGGGTCGGCGGTGTTAGGGGCAGCAGATTAGGGGTTCATAGGGATAATGTAGGTTGCGGCGATGTCCGGAGCAGCAGATTAGGGGTTAATGATATAATGCAGGTGTCAGCGATAGCGGGTGGGTGACAGATTAGGGGTTAATAAGTGTAAGGTTAGGGGTATTTAGACTCGGGGTTCATGTTAGGGTGTTAGGTGCAGACTTAGAGAGTGTTTCCCCATAGGAAACAATGGGGCTGCGTTAGGAACTGAACGTTGCTTTTTTGCAGGTGTTAGGTTTTTTTTAAGCCCTAGGTTGCGGCGGTGTCCAGATCAGCAGATTAGGGGTTAATAGTATAATACAGGTGTCAGCGATAGCGGGCGGAATATTAGAGGCTAATAAGTGTAAGGTTAGGGGTGTTTAGACTCGGGGTTCATGTTAGGGTGTTAGGTGCAGACTTAGAGAGTGTTTCCCCATAGGAAACAATGGGGCTGCGTTAGGAACTGAACGCTGCTTTATTGCAGGTGTTAGTTTTTTTAAGCCCAATCTGCCCCATTGTTTCCTATGGGGATATCGTGCACAAGCACGTTTTTCCATCTTACCGCTACCGTAAGCAACGCTGGTATTGAGGGTTGAAGTGGAGCTAAATTAGGCTCAACGCTCCCTTTTCTGAGCCTAACGCAGCCCATCAGACAATTCTCAATACCAGGGTTGTCTTAAGGGTGCGCTGGGAAAAAAAGCAGCGTTAGCTACGCGGGTCTTTACCGACAAAACTCTAAATCTAGCCGAAGATGTTTAATGCCCCTTTAAGTTTTAACAAAACTCCCATTATAAATAATGATTTTCCAGTGCTTATATATTTGAAATAGATTATGGAAATGACATGAACTGCTTTGGTCTGGTAATATATACAGAGCTATGGCTAAGCCTCAGGATCATGTCATGTTTTCTCTTGTAAGGTGTATCCAGTCCACGGATCATCCATTACTTGTGGGATACCAATACCAAAGCTAAAGTACACGGATGAAGGGAGGGACAAGGCAGGTACTTAAACGGAAGGTACCACTGCCTGTAAAACCTTTCTCCCAAAAATAGCCTCCGAAGAAGCAAAAGTATCAAATTTGTAGAATTTGGAAAAAGTATGAAGCGAAGACCAAGTCGCCGCCTTGCAAATCTGTTCAACAGAAGCCTCATTTTTAAAGGCCCAAGTGGAAGCCACAGGTCTAGTAGAATGAGCTGTAATCCTTTCAGGAGGCTGCTGTCCCAACAGGAAGTTGCAAGAGGATACCCACAGTAGAGCTGTTATATAGCTCTTCCCCTAACTGCCATATCCAGTCATTCTCTTGCAACTCTCAACAAAGATGAAGGTAGTAAGAGGAAAGTGGTGAAATATAGTTAGTTTTTGTCTTCAATCAAAAGTTTATTATTTTTAAATGGTACCGGAGTTGTACTGTTTTATCTCAGGCAGCATTTAGAAGAAGAATCTGCCTGCGTTTTCTATGATCTTAGCAGAAGTAACTAAGATCCACTGCTGTTCTCACATATGTCTGAGGAGTGAGGTAACTTCAGAGGGAGAATGGCGTGCAGGTTATCCTGCAATGAGGTATGTGCAGTTTTCAGTTTTTCTAGGGATGGAATTGGTAGAAAATGCTGCTGATACTGGATTAATGTTAGTTAAGCCTAAATACAGGGATTTAATAGCGACTAGTATCAGGCTTACTATTAGAGATATATACACTTATAAATGGGCAATATAAAACGTTTGCTGGCATGTTTAATCGTTTTTATATATGCTTTGGTGATAAAACTTATTGGGGCCTAGTTTTTTCCACATGGCTGGCTTGATTTTTGCCTAGAAACAGTTTCCTGAGGCTTTCCACTGTTGTAGTATGAGTGGGAGGGGCCTATTTTAGCGCTTTTTTGCGCAGTTAAAATGACAGACAGAGACATTCAGCTTCCCTCAGCAGTCCCCTGCATGCTATAGGACATCTCTGAAGGGCTCTAAAGGCTTCAAAAGTCGTTTATTGAGGAAGGTAGGGCCACAGTTGAGCTGTGGCAGTTGTGACTGTTTAAAAAACGTTTAAATTTGTTTTTTTTTATCCGTTTTTTGCATTAAGGGGTTAATCATCCATTTGCAAGTGGGTGCAATGCTCTGCTAACCTATTACATACACTGTAAAAATTTTGTTTAATTTACTGCCTTTTTTCACTGTTTTTCAAATTTTGACAAAATTTGTTTCTTTTAAAGGCACAGTACCTTTTTTATATTTGATTGTAAACTTGATTTAAAGTGTATTCCAAGCTTGCTAGTCTCATTGCTAGTCTGTACAAACATGTCTGACATAGAGGAAACTCCTTGTTCATTATGTTTAGAAGCCATGGTGGAACCCCATATGAGAATGTGTACTAAATGTATTGATTTCACTTTAAGCAATAAAGATCAGCTTTTGTCTTTAAAAAATTTATCACCAGAGGATTCTGGCGAGGGGGAAGTTATGCCGACTAACTCTCCCCACGTGTCAGACCCTTTGACTCCCGCTCAAGGGACTCACGCTCAAATGGCGCCAAGTACATCTAGGACGCCCATAGCGATTACTTTACAAGATTTGGCGGCAGTCATGAATAATACACTGTCAGCGGTATTAGCCAGACTACCTGAATTTAGAGGAAAGCGTGATAGCTCTGGTGTTAGGTGTAATACAGAGCATACAGACGTTTTAAGAGCCATGTCTGATACTGCCTCACAATATGCAGAAGCTGAAGAAGGAGAGCTTCGGTCTGTGGGGGATATCTCTGACTCAGGGAAACCTGATTCTGATATTTCTACTTTTAAATTTAAGCTTGGTAACCTCCGTGTGTTGCTTAGGGAGGTTTTAGCTGCTCTGAATGACTGTGACACAATTGCAGTGCCAGAGAAATTGTGTAGACTGGATAAATACTTTGCAGTGCCGGTGTGTACTGAGGTTTTTCCAATACCTAAAAGGTTTACAGAAATTATTAATAAAGAGTGGGATAGACCCGGTGTGTCGTTTCCCCCCCCTCCTATTTTTAGAGAAATGTTTCCCATAGACGCCACCACACGGGACTTATGGCAGACGGTCCCTAAGGTGGAGGGAGCAGTTTCTACTTTAGCAAAGCATACTACTATCCCTGTCGAGGACAGTTGTGCTTTTTCAGATCCTATGGATAAAACATTAGAGGGTTACCTTAAGAAAATGTTTATTCAACAAGGTTTTATCCTGCAGCCCCTTGCATGCATTGCTCCTGTCACTGCTGCTGCGGCATTCTGGTTTAAGTCTCTGGAAGAGGCTTTACAGACAACAACTCCATTGGAGGACGTACTTAACAAGCTTAGAGCACTTAAGCTAGCTAATTCTTTTGTTTCTGATGCCATTGTTCATTTGACTAAACTAACGGCTAAGAATTCTGGATTTGCCATCCAGGCGCGTAGGGCGCTATGGCTTAAATCTTGGTCAGCTGACGTGACCTCAAAGTCTAAACTACTTAACATTCCCTTCAAGGGGCAGACCCTATTCGGGCCTGGGTTGAAGGAAATTATTGCTGACATTACTGGAGGTAAGGGTCATGTCCTTCCTCAGGACAGGTCCAAATCAAGGGCCAAACAGTCTAATTTTCGTGCCTTTCGAAACTTCAAGGCAAGTGCAGCATCAACTTCCTCTGCTACAAAACAAGAGGGAACTTTTGCTCAGTCCAAGACGGCCTGGAAACCTAACCAGTCCTGGAACAAAGGCAAGCAGGCCAAAAAGCCTGCTGCTGCCTCTAAGACAGCATGAAGGAACGGCCCCCTATCCGGTAACGGATCTAGTAGGGGGCAGACTTTCTCTCTTCGCTCAGGCGTGGGCAAGAGATGTTCAGGATCCCTGGGCGTTGGAGATTATATCTCAGGGGTATCTTCTGGACTTCAAGGCTTCTCCTCCACAAGGGCGATTTCACCTTTCACGATTATCTGTCAACCAGATAAAGAAAGAGGCATTCTTACACTGTGTGCAAGACCTCCTAGTAATGGGAGTGATCCATCCAGTTCCAAAGGAGGAACAGGGACAGGGATTTTACTCAAATCTGTTTGTGGTTCCCAAAAAGAGGGAACCTTCAGACCAATCTTTGATCTAAAGATCTTAAACAAATTCCTCAGAGTTCCATCATTCAAAATGGAAACTATTCGGACCATCCTACCTATGATCCAGGAGGGTCAATATATGACTACGTTGGATCTAAAGGATGCTTACCTTCACATTCCGATACACAAAGATCATCATCGGTTCCTAAGGTTTGCCTTTCTGGACAGGCATTACCAGTTTGTTGCTCTTCCCTTCGGGTTAGCTACAGCCCCAAGAATTTTTACAAAGGTTCTGGGGTCGCTTCTGGCGGTTCTAAGGCCGCGGGGCATATCAGTGGCCCCTTATCTAGACGACATCCTGATACAGGCGTCAAATTTCCAAATTGCCAAGTCCCATACGGACATAGTTCTGGCATTTCTGAGGTCGCAGGGGTGGAAAGTGAATGAGGAGAAGAGTTCTCTGTCCCCACTCACAAGAGTCTCCTTCCTAGGGACTCTGATAGATTCTGTAGAGATGAAAATTTACCTGACGGAGTCAAGGTTATCAAAACTTCTAAATTCTTGCCGTGTTCTCCACTCTATTCCGCGCCCTTCGGTGGCTCAGTGCATGGAGGTAATCGGCTTAATGGTAGCGGCAATGGACATAGTTCAGTTTGCGCGCCTACATCTCAGACTGCTGCAATTATGCATGCTCAGTCAGTGGAATGGGGATTACACAGATTTGTCTCCTTTAATAAATCTGGATCAAGAGACCAGAGATTCTCTTCTCTGGTGGCTATCTCGGGTCCATCTGTCCAAAGGTATGACCTTTCGCAGGCCAGATTGGACAATTGTAACGACAGATGCCAGCCTTCTAGGTTGGGGTGCAGCCTGGAACTCCCTGAAGGCTCAGGGATTGTGGACTCAGGAGGAGAAACTCCTCCCAATAAATATTCTGGAATTGAGGGCAATATTCAATGCTCTTCAGGCTTGGCCTCAGTTAACAACCCTGAGGTTCATCAGATTTCAGTCGGACAACATCACGACTGTGGCTTACATCAACCATCAAGGGGGAACAAGGAGTTCCTTAGTGATGTTAGAAGTCTCCAAAATAATTCGCTGGGCAGAGAAACACTCTTGCCACCTATCAGCGATCCATATCCCAGGTGTAGAGAACTGGGAGGCGGATTTTCTAAGTCATCAGACTTTTCATCCAGGGGAGTGGGAACTCCATCCGGAGGTGTTTGCTCAATTGATTCATCGTTGGGGCAAACCAGAACTGGATCTCATGGCGTCTCGCCAGAACGCCAAGCTTCCCTTTACGGATCCAGGTCCAGGGACCCGGAAGCGACGCTGATAGATGCTCTAGTAGCGCCTTGGTCTTTCAAC
The DNA here is from genome assembly GCF_027579735.1 of Bombina bombina. Classification (NCBI taxonomy): domain Eukaryota; kingdom Metazoa; phylum Chordata; class Amphibia; order Anura; family Bombinatoridae; genus Bombina; species Bombina bombina. The sequence goes on from NC_069504.1 coordinate 865,301,177, forward strand.
CTGGCTTACGTGTTTCCACCGTTTCCTCTGCTCCCTCGACTGATTGCCAAAATCAAGCAGGAGAGAGCATCAGTGATTTTGATAGCGCCTGTTTGGCCACGCAGGACCTGGTATGCAGACCTAGTGGACATGTCATCCTTTCCACCTTGGACTCTGCCTTTGAGACGAGACCTTCTACTTCAAAGTCCTTTCAATCATCCAAATCTAATTTCTCTGAGACTGACTGCATGGAGATTGAACGCTTGATTTTATCAAAGCGTGGCTTCTCCGAGTCTGTCATTGATACCTTAATACAGGCACGAAAGCCTGTTACCAGGAAAATCTACCATAAGATATGGCGTAAATAGGATTCCCAGGATATTATCTTTTCTCCAAGAGGGTTTGGAGAAAGGATTATCAGCTAGTTCTTTGAAGGGACAGATCTCTGCACTGTCTATTCTTTTGCACAAGCGTCTTGCGGACGTTCAGGCGTTTTGTCAGGTGTTGGTTAGAATCAAGCCTGTGTTTAAACCTGTTGCTCCCCCTTGGAGCTTAAATTTGGTTCTTAAAGTTCTTCAAGGGGTTCCGTTTGAACCTCTTCATTCCATAGATATCAAGCTTTTATCTTGGAAAGTTCTTTTTTTGATGGCTATTTCCTCAGCTCGTAGAGTCTCCGAGTTATCTGCTTTACAATGTGATTCTCCTTATCTGATCTTCCATGCAGATAAGGTAGTTCTGCGTACAAAACCTGGGTTTTTGCCTAAGGTGGTATCTAATAAGAATATCAATCAAGAGATTGTTGTTCCATCTTTGTGCCCTAATCCTTCTTCAAAGAAGGAACGTCTTTCACACAATCTGGATGTGGTTCATGCTTTAAAGTTTTACTTACAAGCTACTAAGGATTTTCGACAAACATATGCTTTGTTTGCTGTTTACTCTGGACAGAGAAGAGGTCAAAAGGCTTCGGCAACCTCTCTTTCTTTTTGGCTAAGAAGCATAATCCGCTTAGCCTATGAGACTGCTGGACAGCAGCCTCCTGAAAGGATTACAGCTCATTCTACTAGAGCTGTGGCTTCCACTTGGGCCTTTAAAAATGAGGCTTCTGTTGAACAGATTTGCAAGGCGGCGACTTGGTCTTCGCTTCATACTTATTCCAAATTCTACAAATTTGATACTTTTGCTTCTTCGGAGGCTATTTTTGGGAGAAAGGTTTTACAGGCAGTGGTACCTTCCGTTTAAGTACCTGCCTTGTCCCTCCCTTCATCCGTGTACTTTAGCTTTGGTATTGGTATCCCACAAGTAATGGATGATCCGTGGACTGGATACACCTTACAAGAGAAAACACAATTTATGCTTACCTGATAAACTTATTTCTCTTGTGGTGTATCCAGTCCACGGCCCGCCCTGTCATTTTAAGGCAGGTCAAAATTTTAGATTAAACTACAGTCACCACTGCACCCTATGGTTTCTCCTTTCTCGGCTTGTTTCGGTCGAATGACTGGATATGGCAGTTAGGGGAAGAGCTATATAACAGATCTGCTGTGGGTATCCTCTTGCAACTTCCTGTTGGGAAGGAGAATATCCCACAAGTAATGGATGATCCGTGGACTGGATACACCACAAGAGAAATAAATTTATCAGGTAAGCATAAATTGTGTTATTGCCTCTGGGGTTACCAGGCATACTAATTAGCGTATGTAATTGTGCAGTGTAGCTAAGAAACTACAGGTGCTGGGGCTGTCATTATTTATATTTAAATCTTTTTATTGAAAATCTTTTGTTTGTGCAGCTTTAAAATATTTCAAACATTACATATTAACAGGAGACATAACATACATAACACTACGATGCCCCATATTTCTGGCACCTTTTTAAGTATGACATTGCGGCCCACTGGCCACCGTTTCCCTCTTTCAAGCCTCTGTCAAAGTTAGTTGTATTTGTCTATCAACTTTCCAAGATCCTTTTTCCTCGACCCATCTCTCTGTGGCGTCAAGTTCCAATCAGTCTATATGTGGGGGGTCGATCTCCCTCGCTGCACAATGATGATTAGACTAAATTGTACAAACATTTAACAAATAACCTAAACCAACTTAATTAAACATACCAAGTGTCCGGATGCCATAGACTAGTTTACCAATGTTATACTCATCTAATATTCAATTGAACTCGTTACTATTTATTAATCCCTATCTAGTGTTCTGATTGGAGTAGTTAAAGCCATTTCTAAAGTTCCAGTAAAACTATATCTCATCATTGATATCTTTTGTGCCCAGCAACCATGCCGCACATTCATACATGTTGTAAGTGTGGTGCATCTTATTTTATCCACGACGGTGTACCTACCTTCCAGTACTTTGCTATGCACGTTCTTACTACCGTGCATAGTATTCTAAGGAAGGTATTGATAGGTCTATTAAACTCCTGAATTCTATCGTGAAGCAATGCTTGTGTAATGGTTAGGTGTATTTGTTCGTCTAGCAAATAGCTGAGCATTGAAGAAAGAATCTTCCATAATTTCTGGACTTCTGCACAGTCCCACATCATGTGTCGATAGGTTCCTATTTCACCACAACCCCTATAACACAATCTAGAGTTGTTTTGTGACATATGAGAGGTTCTAAGTGGCGTTAAATACCATCTAAACAGTGTCTTTAGGGTGTTTTCCTTTAAATCTGCACTCATCAGGCCCTTAGTAGCTGCATTAAAGATCTCATACCATGTGTCTGTGTCTAGAGGTATTTCTAATTCTACTTTAGTTCTCAGTTTTTGAATATCTATGTACAGTCTGGAAATGGTGTGTTTCGGTCTGGTCTGTGAGCTACAGATATTTTCTAGTGTGGATCCACTTTTAGTGTTTACTGATTTGAGAAATGTATGAAGAGAAGAGGATAGCTGTAGATACAGGTACCAATGTACCTTAATAGGAAATACCCTCTCCTGAACTTGGGCATAAGTCATTACTTTATTTTGTACCAAAAGGTCTGCTACTCAATACAAACCTTTGTTTTCCCACTTATTGATTTCTTTTTGCAACTCACCATGTAACAGATATCTAATAGGTTGTAAAATTGACCCTACTGGGCATAATCCCTTTTTGTCTCACCTGTCAGAGAGTGGTAGCAGCCTTCTTTTCATGGTGTGTTTTTCTGTTCCCAGAGAATCGTATCTATATTATCCCACTTTCCTACGTCGAACTCCAATTTTATCCAAAGAGCTTCTTGTTTGTTTTAAGTATTAACGTGTCCTGAGCTAATCTGGCGGATTTGTAATAATCAATTAGGTTTGGTAATCCCAGCCATCCCAACTTCTTATGCTTTTTCATAATCGTGCTAGCTACTCTGGCAATTTTTTTTCCTCTTATAAATGCTAAAATCTCCGATTGCACTCTCTCCACATCAGAGTATATAATCCTTATGGGAAGGGCCCTAAAGAGGTACAGCAATCGGGGTAGAATAGTCATCTTCACTGCTGACATCCTCCCTATCCAGGAAAAATTGTATTTTCTCCATTTTTGGAGGTCTCCTCTAATCATCTTGTATAGTGGTACATAATTAATTTTATATAGTTGCTGGACTGGAGATGTCAGGTGTACCCCTAGATATTTCAAGGATTGTTTTGTCTGTTTTAGTTCAAAATTAATCTCTAAGGCCTAGATTTGGAGTTTGGCGGTAGAAGGGCTGTTAACGCTCCGCGGGCTTTTTTCTGGCCGCACCATAAAATTAACTCTGGTATCGAGAGTTCAAACAAATGCTGCGTTAGGCTCCAAAAAAGGAGCGTAGAGCATTTTTACCGCAAATGCAACTCTCGATACCAGAGTTGCTTACGGACGTGGCCAGCCTCAAAAACGTGCTCGTGCACGATTCTCCCATAGGAAACAATGGGGCTGTTTGAGCTGAAAAAAAACCTAACACCTGCAAAAAAGCAGCGTTCAGCTCCTAACGCAGCCCCATTGTTTCCTATGGGGAAACACTTCCTACGTCTGCACCTAACACTCTAACATGTACCCAGAGTCTAAACACCCCTAACCTTACACTTATTAACCCCTAATCTGCCGCCCCCGCTATCGCTGACCCCTGCATTATATTATTAACCCCTAATCTTCCGCTCCGTAAACCGCCGCTACCTACGTTATCCCTATGTACCCCTAATCTGCTGCCCTAACATCGCCGACCCCTATATTATATTTATTAACCCCTAACCTGCCCCCCAAAACGTCGCCGCCAGCTACCCACAATAATTAACCCCTAATCTTCCGACCGCAAAGCGCCGCCACCTACGTTATCCTTATGTACCCCTAATCTGCTGCCCCTAACACCGCCGACCCCTATATTATATTTATTAACCCCTAACCTGCCCCCCACAACGTCGCCGACACCTGCCTACACTTATTAACCCCTAATCTGCCGAGCGGACCTGAGCGCTACTATAATAAAGTTATTAACCCCTAATCCGCCTCACTAACCCTATCATAAATAGTATTAACCCCTAATCTGCCCTCCCTAACATCGCCGACACCTAACTTCAATTATTAACCCCTAATCTGACGACCGGAGCTCACCGCTATTCTAATAAATGTATTAACCCCTAAAGCTAAGTCTAACCCTAACACTAACACCCCCCTAACTTAAATATAATTTAAATCTAACGAAATAAATTAACTCTTATTAAATAACTTATTCCTATTTAAAGCTAAATACTTACCTGTAAAAAAAAATCCTAATATAACTACAATATAAATTATAATTACATTGTAGCTATTTTAGGATTAATATTTATTTTACAGGCAACTTGGTAATTATTTTAACCAGGTATAATAGCTATTAAGTAGTTAAGAACTATTTAATAGTTACCTAGTTAAAATAATAACAAAATTACCTGTAAAATAAATCCTAACCTAAGTTATAATTAAACCTAACACTACCCTATCAATAAATTAATTAAATAAAATACCTACAATTACCTACAATTAACCTAACACTACACTATCAATAAATAAATTAAATACAATTCCTACAAATAACTACAATTACATAAACTAACTAAAGTACAAAAAATAAAAAATAACTAAGTTACAAAAAATAAAAAAATATTTACAAACATAAGAAAAATATTACAACAATTTTAAACTAATTACACCTACTCTAAGCCCCCTAATAAAATAACAAAGACCCCCAAAATAAAAAAATGCCCTACCCTATTCTAAATTAATACATTTAAAAGCTCTTTTACCTTACCAGCCCTGAACAGGGCCCTTTGCGGGGCATGCCCCAAGAAAATCAGCTCTTTTGCCTGTAAAAAAAAACATACAATACCCCCCCCAACATTACAACCCACCACCCACATACCCCTAATCTAACCCAAACCCCCCTTAAATAAACCTAACACTAAGCCCCTGAAGATCTTCCTACCTTGTCTTCACCATACCAGGTTCACCGATCGGTCCAGAAGAGCTCCTCCGATGTCCTGATCCAAGCCCAAGCGGGGGGCTGAAGAGGTCCATGATCCAGCTGAAGTCTTCATCCAAGCGGGGCAGAAGAGTTCTTCCATCCAATTGAAGTCTTCATCCAAGCGGCATCCATCCGGAGCGAAGCGGCAGCATCCTGAAGACCTCCACCGCGGAACATCCATCCTGGCCGACGACTGAACGACGAATGACGGTTCCTTTAAATGACGTCATCTAAGATGGCGTCCCTCGAATTCCGATTGGCTGATAGGATTCTATCAGCCAATCGGAATTAAGGTAGGAATATGATCCAATCAGCCAATCAGATTGAGCTCGCATTCTATTGGCTGATCGGAACAGCCAATAGAATGCGAGCTCAATCTGATTGGCTGATTGGATCAGCCAATAGGATTGAACTTGATTCTGATTGGCTGATTCCATCAGCCAATCAGAATATTCCTACCTTAATTCCGATTGGCTGATAGAATCCTATCAGCCAATCGGAATTTGAGGGACGCCATCTTGGATGACGTCCCTTAAAGGAACCGTCATTCGTCGGGAGACGCCGGAAGAAGAGGATGGATCCGCGTCGGCTGCTTCAAGATGGACCCGCTCCGCACCGGATGGAAGAAGATCGAAGATGCCGCTTGGAGAAGATGTTTGCCGGTCCGGATGTCCTCTTCTTGCCGGATAGGAGGAAGACTTTGGAGCCTCTTCTGGACCTCTTCAGCACCGGATGCCGGGACGGATCGGTGATACCTGGATGGTGAAGACAAGGTAGGAAGATCTTCAGGGGCTTAGTGTTAGGTTTATTTAAGGGGGGTTTGGGTTAGATTAGGGGTATGTGGGTGGTGGGTTGTAATGTTGGGGGGGGGGTATTGTATGTTTTTTTTTACAGGCAAAAGAGCTGATTTTCTTGGGGCATGCCCCGCAAAGGGCCCTGTTCAGGGCTGGTAAGGTAAAAGAGCTTTTAACTCAATTAATTTAGAATAGGGTAGGGCATTTTTTTATTTTGGGGGTCTTTGTTATTTTATTAGGGGGCTTAGAGTAGGTGTAATTAGTTTAAAATTGTTGTAATATTTTTCTTATGTTTGTAAATATTTTTTTATTTTTTGTAACTTAGTTCTTTTTTATTTTTTGTACTTTAGTTAGTTTATGTAATTGTAGTTATTTGTAGCATTTGTATTTAATTTATTTATTGATAGTGTAGTGTTAGGTTAATTGTAGGTAATTGTAGGTAGTTTATTTAATTTATTTATTGATAGTGTAGTGTTAGGTTTAATTATAACTTAGGTTAGGATTTATTTTACAGGTAAATTTGTTATTATTTTAACTAGGTAACTATTAAATAGTTCTTAACTATTTAATAGCTATTGTACCTGGTTAAAATAATTACAAAGTTGCCTGTAAAATAAATATTAATCCTAAAATAGCTATAATATAATTATAATTTATATTGTAGCTATATTAGGATTTATTTTACAGTTAAGTATTTAGCTTTAAATAGGAATAATTTATTTAATAAGAGTTAATTAATTTCGTTAGATAAAAATTATATTTAACTTAGGGGGGTGTTAGTGTTAGGGTTAGACTTAGCTTTAGGGGTTAATACATTTATTAGAATAGCGGTGAGCTCCGGTCGTCAGATTAGGGGTTAATAATTGAAGTTAGGTGTCGGCGATGTTAGGGAGGGCAGATTAGGGGTTAATACTATTTATGATAGGGTTAGTGAGGCGGATTAGGGGTTAATTACTTTATTATAGTAGCGCTCAGGTCCGCTCGACAGATTAGGGGTTAATAAGTGTAGGCAGGTGTCGGCGACGTTGAGGGGGGCAGATTAGGGGTTAATAAATATAATATAGGGGTCGGCGGTGTTAGGGGCAGCAGATTAGGGTACATAAGGATAACGTAGGTGGCGGCGCTTTGCGGTCGGCAGATTAGGGGTTAATTATTGTAAGTAGCTGGCGGCGACGTTGTGGGGGGCAGGTTAGGGGTTAATAAATGTAATACAGGGGTCGGCGGTGTTAGGGGCAGCAGATTAGGGGTACATAAGTATAACGTAGGTGGCGGTCGGCAGATTAGGGGTTAAAAATTTTTAATCGAGTGGCGGCGATGTGGGGGGACCTCGGTTTAGGGGTACATAGGTAGTTTATGGGTGTTAGTGTACTTTAGGGTACAGTAGTTAAGAGCCTTATGAACCGGCGTTAGCCCAGAAAGCTCTTAACTCCTGCTATTTTTCTGCGGCTGGAGTTTTGTCGTTAGAGCTCTAACGCTCACTTCAGAAACGACTCTAAATACCAGCGTTAGAAAGATCCCATTGAAAAGATAGGATACGCAATTGACGTAAGGGGATCTGCGGTATGGAAAAGTCGCGGCTGAAAAGTGAGCGTTAGACCCTTTAATCACTGACTCCAAATACCGGCGGTAGCCTAAAACCAGCGTTAGGAGCCTCTAACGCTGGTTTTCACGGCTACCGCCGAACTCTAAATCTAGCCGTAAGAGTTTCTTAGTGTGTAGGGGGATCTCTATTGGTAGCATCTCGCATTTATCCAAATTGATTCGATAACCGGAAATTGTCGAAAAGTCACCGAGTACTTCATACAAGTTAGGCAGAGACAAGAGAGGTTTAGTCAAAGTGAGTAAAATGTCATCTGCAAAAAGATTTAACTTGTTTTCGTATTCACTTATCTTAACCCCTGAGATGTCTGTGGTGGACCTTATTTTAGCTGCCAATGGCTCAACACATAATGCGAACAGCAGTGGTGACAGCAGGCACCCCTGTTGAGTACCATTTAAGATAGGAAATGACTTGGATCTATATCCATTAGCGGACACCTGTGCAGTCGGAGAAGCATATATAGCTCTAAGAGCATCAACAAAGGGTCCCCCAAAGTTCATATGAGTCAGAGTCATTATCATATATTTACAGTCTACTCTATCAAACGCCTTCTCCGCATCCAACGATAGTAGCAGAGAAGGCGTTTTTGTTTCATTTAAGTGCTGGATTATATTTATCAATCGTCTGATATTGTCTGGGGCCACTCTGTCTCTAATAAAACCCACTTGGTCTTTGTGAATCAGTTTAGGTAGAATTTGCGTAAGCCTGTTGGCTAGGATCTTAGTAAAGATATTTAGATCCTGTTTAATTAAGGATATGGGGCGATAGTTGGAGCATTTTTTTGGGTCTTTGTCCGGCTTAGGTATTACTATAATCTTTGCTTGTAACAATTCAGGGGGAATCGAGTGTCCTTTCATGATATGGTTGCAAAATTTAGTTAAATGGGGGACTAGACTGTTTCTAAAAAGCTTATAATATTCCCCGGGGAAGCCATCTGGTCCTGCGGCTTTTCCCTTTTTCAGGGCTCAAATTGTGAGGACTACTTCTACCTTTGTTATGGGGTCATTCAAGGTTTTTTGTCTTCCTCTGTCAATTTTTCTAATGGAGTCATTTCTAAAAAGTCGTGAGTGAGTCTCTCAACCTCAGGTGTGTGATTAACTTTTTGGCCATTGTACAATTCTGCATAAAATTCACTAAATGTATCTACTATCTCTTGAGGGTGGGTGGTGACAGCGCTTTTTTTTCAAGCATTGGGATGTTAGCTGCTTTAAATCTCTCTAAGTTTGTGAGCCAGAAACTTGCCCGGCTTATTAGCATAAATAAAATATTGAGATTTTAATCTCATGATAGCTCTATTGGTGTCAAGGTGCCAGGAATCAGACTGAGACGAGAAGTGTAAAAATAATCACACCTTTATTAATAACAAAAAATAATAAAATGTCCACAAGTCAAATAACAAGCCAGGAGTCAAAACCAGAGCTGGTAATCAGACAAGCCGAGTCAGGAGCCAAAGGGAGTAGTCAGACGAGCCGGAATCAGGAACAAGGAAAACAGCAGAGTCAGGAACAAGCCAGGGATCAGGAACCAGGAAGGACGTCAGGCAGCCAGGTAATACACAGGAGCTCTCACAAACAGGTCTGAGACAACGCAAAGGCAAAGCATACTGAACAGAGGCCCTTTAAATAATAAGTGATGACATCACAATTCTGAGACTGCATCCTGTCTCACATGGATGATGCACACCAGTCTGGCCATAAAAGGAAGTGCAGGAAATGAGCAGCATCCCCCACAATGCACCATAGTCGGGAAGAGAGGTGAGCAAAATGGCTGCCAGCAGCACATGGCAAACAAACAGGGAAAAAACCCTGACAGTACCCTCCCCTCAATGACCCCTCCCCCGCAGGAGGACAAAAGGCTTATTGGGGAAACAGGCATGGAAGGCACGGAGGAGGGCGGGAACATGAACATCAGAGGAGGGAACCCAAGAACGCTCCTCCGGACCATAGCCCCTCCAGTGAACCAAATACTGTACACGGCCCCTGGACATACGAGAGTCAATAATTGCGCTGACCTCATACTCCTCATGGTTATCAACAAAGATAGGACGGGAACAAGGCAACACAGTGGTAAACCGATTACAAACCAATGGTTTCAAGAGGGAGACATGAAAAACATTGGAGATGCGCATAGCAGGAGGAAGGTCAAGAGCGTAGGCCACAGGATTAACCCGTCGGAGTATTCGAGAAGGACCAACCTAACGGAGAGCCAATTTATTGGAAGGCACACAAAGGTTCAAGTTGCGGGAAGACAGCCAAACTCTCTCACCAACCTGGTAGGAAGGTGCGGGAAGACGCCTACGATCAGCCTGGAACTTTTGGCGCTGCATAGAACGATGAAGGCAATCCTGAATCTGCACCCACGTGGAACGGAGTTGCCGGAGATGCTCCTCCAAAGCCGGAATACCCTGAGACATGAATGAATTGGGCAACAAGGATGGTTGAAACCCATAATTCACCATGAACTGTTATAACTTGGAGAAAGCATTAATAGCACTATTACGAGCAAACTCTGCCCAAGGTAACAGTTCAGACCAATTATTGTGGTGATCTGAGACACAGCAACGGAGGAACTGTTGCAGAGCTTAATTAGACCGTTCCGCAGCCCCACTGGATTGAGGGTGATATGCAGAGGAGAAGGAAAGCTGGATCCCCATTTGAGCACAAAAGGAACGCCAAAATCTGGAGACAAACTGGCTACCCCGGTCAGACACTATCTCCTTGGGTAACCCATGTAAACGGAAGACCTCCCGGGCAAAAATTGAAGCAAGCTCCTGAGCGGTAGGCAGCTTCATCAAGGAAATGCAATGTGATATTTTAGAAAAATGGCCAACCACCATAAGGATAACAGTATTGCCATTGGAAACAGGGAGCTCGACAATGAAGTCCATGGAAAGATGTGTCAAAGGATGCTCACCATTAGCAATAGGTTGAAGAAGACCCACAGGAAGACATCAAGGAGTCTTATTCTGTGCACAAACTGAGCAGGAGGCAACATACGCAGCAACATCAGAATGAAGACCTGGCCACCAGAATTGTCGAGTGACAGACCAAATCATTTGGTTCTTGCCTTGGTGACCTGCGGCTTTAGGATAGTGGTAAGTGTGCAAATGTTTAGTTCGAAGATTCTCAGGAACAAAACACTTACCACTAGGTTTCTCAGGAGGTGCATTGGTTTGTGCAGCCAGGATCTCCTCCCCCAAGGGAGAAGTCAAATTAGTACGTATGGTAGCCAAAATATGGTCAGGAGGTATAACAGGAGTAGGTACAGACTCCTCCTTGGACAAAGGCGAAAATTGTCGAGAGAGGGCATCAGCCCTAACATTCTTACTACTAGGCAGGTTGGAGACCACATAATTAAACCGAGACAAAAATAGCGCCCATCTGGCCTGTCGGGGTGACAAACGTTTTGCTTCAGATAGATACGTTAAATTCTTGTGGTCAGTAAGAATGAGCACTGGCACGCTAGTACCCTCGAGAAGATGCCTCCATTCCTTAAGTGCCAAAATTATGGCCAGTAATTCCCTGTCGCCAATTTCATAATTGCACTCCGCTGGAGACAATTTCTTAGAGAAGAAACCACACGGATGCAAGGAACCATCAGGCGTAGGACGTTGAGACAAGAGGGCACCTACTCCAGTCTCAGATGCATCAACCTCAAGAACGAAAGGCAGGACAGGGTTAGGATGAGCCAAAACTGGAGCGGCAGCAAAGGCAGTCTTAAGACTATCAAAGGCCTTAATGGCAGTAGGTGACCAATGGAGTAAATCATTCTCTTTACGGGTCATGTCTTTGATAGGTTTGACCAAGGAAGAAAAGTTTTTAATAAACTTTCTATAGTAATTGGCGAACCCCAAAAAACGTTGAATAGACCAAAGACCAACTGGGCGAGGCCACTGCAGAACTGCAGATAACTTGTCAGGATCCATGGAGAACTGTTATAACTTAATTTTTGTTTAAGTGTTCACTTAGAAACACTCAAATTTACAGCATTTTCTATAGCAAGCAGAGTATGAGATTGCAAGGAAAATGTTATTTGTAACAGATGGGGTTAACACGAATTAGGCTTTTGGTAGGTTAACCTATCTGTTATTACTATGTGCCAAAAGTTAGTTTAGATGTCAGACACGGAAGTCTGCATGAAACTAGGATGGCAGGTTAAAGATCAGGTTCACGCAGCAGTACAGTTCAGTATTACTTAATATGAGGATAATAATAAGGCAAGTTATTCACAGTAACTTTAGAATGTTAGGCACTAGAATAGGTAACAATACGACCTGTTAGAATACTTCTGAAAGCAAGAGTCTGCAGAAGTCCAAGCGGAGTTGCGGTAGTTTGCGGCTTGCAGCATGTGACTGAGAGGAGAGGTTCCTTCACCTGGCGGTAGCTGATGACGTGGCTAGTTAGCAGCCGATACTCTCAGAGGACTGAGTGGGGTGCTGAGAGACAGGGTAGGAGGCGTGAGAGGGTTCCGCTCTGAGACGCTGAGGAGAGCAGGTGGAGCCGGATTGGCTCAGGTTTCACACACCCTTAGGTGAGTGATTCAATAATCCAGCGTAGAAGAGGGGCAAAGGTATGCCTTAAATAGGCATGTGTATAATTAAAGGGCCAGTGGAACACATGGAAAAAGAGGTTCTGACATATCCCCCCCCCCAAGAACACCCACAGCGAGGGTTCTAAGGACTGGGCCTACCCGGATTTCGGCGATGGAAAAGCGAAACACACCTGGGAGCGGAAACAGAAGTGGCCGGTTCCCAGGAATCCTCAGAATGATCATATCCTTTCCAATGTATTAAGTATTCCAGAACACCTCGACGACGTCTGGAATCAAGAACAGCTTGTACCTCATATTCTACATTGTGGGAAAGAGCATGGGAAACCAAATCAACCTTCAAGCTGCCGGAGAGACAGGGCTTGACCAAAGAGACGTGGAAAGTTGGATGTATCCTATAGGTGTCAGGAAGTCGAAGGGTGACTGTGGCCAGATTTTTAATGGCAACAATAGGAAAGGGTCCTATAAAGAGCTTACTCATTTTCTTTGAGGGTGTATGTAAGCGTAAATTCCTGGTGGATAGCCAGACCAGTTGTCCAATGTGGTAAATGGGTTGAGGCGTGTGCCGTAAGTCATAATACCTTTTGTAAGATGCTTGTGCATGTTTTATGTTGTCCTGGGCAACAGAAAAAGTCTGAGAGATGTCATTGACTTTAGCGTCGTTGACTTTAGGACACGGAGATGGTGAATAAGGGAGGAAGCTGATTCTGGGATGGATTCCATGATTGAGAAAGAAGGGGCTAAAACCAGTCGAGGAATTCTTGGCATTATTGTAGGCGAATTCCGCCAAAGCGAGATGGTCAGCCCATAGGTCCTGTTGGTTAGAACAAAAACAGCGGAGGTACTGCTCCAACCACTGGTTGGTGCGCTCCGCTTGCCCATTCGTCTGTGGATGATACGAGGTTGTAAGTTTTTGGGTGATATGCAAAGTGTGACACAGATGTCTCCAAAAGCGAGAGGTGAATTGTGATCCTCTGTCCGAAAGGAAAACTGTAGGTAAACCATGTAACCTAACTATGTCTTTAATAAACATATCGCAAGTTTGTTGGGTGGTGGGTACTCCTATAGCTGGTAGGAAATGTGCCATTTTCGTTAGCAAATCAACTACTACAAGGATGGAGGTATAAGATGAAGATCTTGGTAGATCAACAATGAAGTCCATTGCGACATGAGACCAAGGAGTATCCGGGACTGGATATGGTTGCAGAAGTCCCATTGGAGATTGTAGTGTTGGTTTACAGGTGGCACAAATGCTGCATTGAGATATATAGTTTTGAACGGATGAGGGCATAGCCGACCACCAGTAGCAACGTCGAAGAAGCTCCAGAGTTTTCTGTACGCCCAAATGTCCTGTAAGTGGGGAATCATGATGTGATTGTAGAAGGGATGTCCTGTACACAGGTGGTACATATAGATGTTTTCCATGATAATATAATCCATTTTGATTCTTTTGCAAAAGATGAGTAGGTTTCGTGGAATCTAGAACTTGATGTCTTTGGAACTGAGAGTCGGTATGTACGAGTAACCCTAAAAACTTTGAAGTGGGTATAACTGTAGATGGGGTTTCCAGATTTGGTGGTCTAGTATCCCTTCGGGAGAGAGCGTCCGCTTTGCCATTTCGGCTTCCAGGTCTGTAGGTGATGACAAAGTCAAAGCGTGAGAAATACAGATTCCAACGGAGTTGTCTGGAAGAGAGAGTCCTACTTTGCTGCAAATATTGTAGATTTTTATGGTCTGTTATAAGGATGATGGGGTGTGAAGCTCCCTCTAAAAGATGTCGCCATTGCTCAAATGCAGTTTTTATTGCAAGAAGTTCCTTTTCCCCTATGGGGTAGTTTCGTTCAGCTGGTAGCATGAGCCTGGATAGGTATGCGACAGGATGCATTACATCAGTAAGGGATTGTTTCTGTGACAACACTGCTCCCAGAGCATAGTCCGATGCGTCGACTTCAACGATAGACTGTAAATCTGGGTCGGGAAGTTAAGAATAGGTGCTGTGGTGAAGTCAACCTTTAGTTGCTGAAATACCCTTTGACAGTCTGTCGTCCAATTAAAAGTATTTGTGTGTTTAGTTAAGTCAGTGAGGGGTTTGGCAGTGTGAGCGAAATTACGAATAAACTTGCGATAAAAATTCGCAAAGCCAAGGAACCTTTGTACCTGTTTTCGGGTTTTGGGGGTAGGCCACTGAGTGATAGCATGGATCTTAGAGTCATCCATCTTAATACCAGTGTTTGATATGATGTAGCCTAAGAATGTGACTTGGCTACAATGGAATTCACATTTTTCCAGTTTAGCATATAACTTATGTTCGCAAAGTCTTGCTAGTACTGTTCTTACGTGTGTGACATGTTGTTGTTGTGTTTCAGAATATATAAGAATGTCATCAAGATATACAACTATGAAGGTATCTAAGATGTCTTTGAATATGTCATTTATAAAACACTGGAATGTAGCTGGAGCGTTGCATAACCCGAAAGGCATGACAGTATATTCATACAGGCCATAGCGAGTTCTGAAAGCTGTTAACCATTCATCTCCAGCTCTCATTCGTATGAGATTGTAAGCACCCCTAAGGTCCAATTTTGTGAAGACTTTGGCAGTGCGTAATCTTTCTATTAACTCTGGGATGAGGGGTAATGGGTAGCGATTTTTCTTAGTTCTTTTATTTAGCTCCCTGTAGTCGATAATAGGTCTAAGTGACAGGTCTTTGTTTTTAACAAAAAATATACCTGCCCCAGCAGGGGAGGTGGAAGGTCTAATAAAGCCTTTTGCTAGGTTTTCTTGTAAGTATAGTTTTAAGTGATCTAACTCGGGTTTAGAAAGAGGGTAAATGTGTCCAACTGGTATTGTGGAACCGGGTAAGAGATCGATAGGACAATCATAGGTCCTGTGTGGTGGAAGTGTCTGGGCGTCAGTTTTGTTAAATACATCCTGAAAGTCATTGTATTCATGTGGCAGATGGGTAGTGGATGACAGAAGAATGTTATTGAGAGGGAAACATGTCTGAGAGCAGTAAGGTGAGGTTAGGTCTATCGTCAATTTGTGCCAGTCAAAGACAGGCTTGTGGATTTGTAACCATGAAAGACCAAGTATGACAGAATAAAGGGGACTAGATATAATGTCAAAGCTGATAGATTCTCTATGTCCAGAAGTAGTACACATAAGCAGGGGAGTGGTTTCAAGTGTTACAGGACCAAATGATAGGGAAGAACCATCAACCAAATTGATAGAAACAGGAGACAGTTTTGCTTGTGAGGGTATTTTATTTTTATTTACAAAATCACAATCTATGTAATTTCCTGAAGCGCCTGTATCGATTATAGCGTCAATCTTTAAGCAGTGCAGATCCCACTGTAAAATAAAGGACATAGATATATGAGGTTGTTTCTGTCTATTTAACGATAGGCTAAGAAATCTTGAAGAAGTCTTACAGTTTTTCGTCTTTTTTAGGAGTGGACATGCATTCACATCATGCTCTGGGGCAGCGCAGTACATACACAATCGATGTGTGCGTCTTCTGCCTTTCTCCTCAGGGGAGAGGGGCCCTCTGATGAATCCAATATCCATTGGAGTCTCAGTTTCCCTAATGGGTACTGAGGGGGTACTGTGTCGTTTGTATGGAGTTGGAATATTAGCCCTTTCTTGTTTGCGTTCCCGTATACGCCTATCGATGGTAGTGCAGTGAGCGAATAGATCTTCCAAACGCTCCGGAACGCCAGTGCAGGAGAGCTCATCCTTGATGTCTTCTGAGAGCCCTATCCTGAACTGGTGTCTAAGTGAGGGCTCATTCCACTTAGATTCTATTGCATAAATTTTGAATTGAGAGATGTAGTTTTCCACAGGTTGCCTGCCCTGTCTCAAGGCCCTGAGAGAGGTTTCGGCTGATTCCTGTTTGAAGGGATCATCGTACAGCGAGGATAATGCCTTTAAAAATCCTGTAAAGAGTTAAGAATGGGGTTCTGGTTTTCGAATAAACTATCTGCCCATACACGGGGCTCACCCCTTAAGTAGGAAATTGTCGTCAGTACTTTAATTCTATCTGTGTTGTATGTTCTGGGTTTCAGTTCATACATCAAAAGACAGGCATTTCTAAATTCCTTTAAAGTTGCCCTGTTACCACTGAACTTGTCAGGTAGGGACACCTGTGGCTCAGGAAGTACGTCTGAATGTGTAGTCTTAGCAGAGTACATATCTCTAAGGCAATCCTTAAGGACCTGATTTTCAGTTTGTACTTCCCTGAGTGATAAGTTTACTGAATCCATACGTTGGGTTAAAGTGGCAACTTGGTTTGCAATCTCTGTCATGTCCATGTTGCTATAACCTGTTCAAGAGGCTGGATTATTATGTTATAACTTAATTTTTGTTTAAGTGTTCACTTAGAAACACTCAAATTTACAGGTTTTTCTATAGCAAGCAGAGTATGAGATTGCAAGGAAAATGTTATTTGTAACAGATGGGGTTAACACGAATTAGGCTTTTGGTAGGTTAACCTATCTGTTATTACTATGTGCCAAAAGTTAGTTTAGATGTCAGACACGGAAGTCTGCATGAAACTAGGATGGCAGGTTAAAGATCAGGTTCACGCAGCAGTACAGTTCAGTATTACTTAATATGAGGATAATAATAAGGCAAGTTATTCACAGTAACTTTAGAATGTTAGGCACTAGAATAGGTAACAATACGACCTGTTAGAATACTTCTGAAAGCAAGAGTCTGCAGAAGTCCAAGCGGAGTTGCGGTAGTTTGCGGCTTGCAGCGTGTGACTGAGAGGAGAGGTTCCTTCACCTGGCGGTAGCTGATGACGTGGCTAGTTAGCAGCCGATACTCTCAGAGGACTGAGTGGGGTGCTGAGAGACAGGGTAGGAGGCGTGAGAGGGTTCCGCTCTGAGACGCTGAGGAGAGCAGGTGGAGCCGGATTGGCTCAGGTTTCACACACCCTTAGGTGAGTGATTCAATAATCCAGCGTACAAGAGGGGCAAAGGTATGCCTTAAATAGGCATGTGTATAATTAAAGGGCCAGTGGAACACAGGGAAAAAGAGGTTCTGACAAGAACCCTGCAACGGAGATAACATAACCTAGGAAGGTTACTTGAGTCTGATAGAACTCACATTTCTCGAGTTTACAAAACAGGCCGTTCTCACGTAGTTTCTGAAGAATCCGTGTAACACCAGAACGATGAGCCTCAAGTGTGGGTGAGTGTATGAGGATGTCGTCTAAGTACACCACAACACACTGTTGCAACATATCTCGTAGGACATAATTAATAAATTCCTGAAAAACAGCAGTAGCATTACATAGGTCAAAGGGCATTACAAGATACTCATAATGCCCGCTCCTGGTGTTAAATGCTGTTTTCCATTCGTGGCCTTCCTTAATCCTAACGAGATTGCACGCTCCTCTCAAATCAAGTTTAGTAAAGACCGTAGCTCCCTTGAGGTGGTCAAAGAGTTCTGTAATGAGCGGAATAGGGTAAGCATTCTTAATGGTAAGACGATTAAGACCCCTATAATCGATGCATAGTTTTAACTCGCCACCCTTTTTCTTCACAAAGAAGAAGCCATCCCCTGCAGGAGAGCAGGATTTGTGGATGATCCCCCTCGACAGAGCATCGGCAACATACTCCTCCATAGCACAATTCTCTGCAACAAACAGAGGGTACACTCGGCCCCGAGGAGGCATGGCTCCGGGTTGCAGGTCTATGGCGCAATCGTAAGACCAGTGAGGAGGCAATGTACCGGCACGCACCTTGTCAAAAACGTCTAAGAACTCTCGGTACTCCTCTGGCAATTGAGATTCCGAAGAAGTGCACAAGACTTTAACTGGTTTCCGAAGACAAGTGGAAATACATTGCAGGGATCACGACAAAATTTCAGACCTGCGCCAGTCGAGACTGGGATTGTGCTTTTGGAGCCAGGGATAACCCAGAACAACCGGAAAATGCGGAGAGTTTATCACCTGGAACTGGAGGGTTTCAAAATGGAGAGCCCCAACAGCCATGGACAACGGAGCAGTTTCGTGAGTAACGAGTGCAGGCTGAAGAGGCCTGCCATCAATGGCCTCAATAGCAAGCGGAACGGACCGAGGCAAAACAGGAATGGAGTGCTTTGATACAAAAGCACTGTCAATGAAATAGCCCGCAGCACGGGAGTCCCCCCAGGAAAGGACAACACTGACCAAAGGTTTCTCCTTAAGCGGTTCCGGGGACGAGGATAAACCACCCAATGTCTGCCCCCGACAGGACCTTAGGTGTGAGCGTTTCCCGGCCGTGTAGGACAAGACTTCAAAAGGTGGCCCTGTAACCCACAATAGAGGCAGAGCCCCTCCCTCCTCCTAAAGGCCCTCTCCGCCGCGGAGAGACGCATGAATCCCAAATGCATCGGCTTAGCAGTACCTGGTGACTCTGGACCAGGAGGTATGGGAGGAGAGGGAGGCATGGGTGGGAACGAACACGGAGACAACGGAACAGGAGGCTTCCGCAAGCGCTCCTTGAAAGAGGGCCTCTCTCTGAGTCTGATGTCAATTAGGATAAAAAAAGATACCAATGCCTCGAGATCCTCTGGTAAATCTCTGGCAGCAACTTCGTCTTTAATCGCATCAGAGAGCCCATGAAAGGAGGCGACAACAAGGGCTTCTTTGTTCCAACCTACCTCTGTGGAAAGCGTACGAAACTCAATAGCATACTGAGCAACAGATCTTGTACCTTGCTGAATAGACATGAGTTGTTTAGCAGCAGAGGAGGAGCGAGCCGGAACATCAAATACCCTTCGAAAGGAGGCCACAAATTCAGGGTAAATTGAAATCACAGGTTTATTAGTCTCCCACAAGGGATTAGCCCAGGCAAGAGCTGTGTGTCAGGGTATTCACTATTACAATCCTGTCCCTTTAATTCTGAATCCTCTTTTCCTATTTAAGGCCCCTCCTCTCTATGCTCCTCGCTTGGTAATTTGAATCAGTTACTTTATGTGACTCCTCTCTGAAGACACCTAGCCCTTTCCTCAATCTGTGGGGATTTCTTACTTGTTGCTTTGAAACTTTGCAGCCTACATTAATCCTTCATTGCTGTGTGCCGGTGTGCCTATTCTATTACTTGCAGTTTCTTAGGAACCAAAGGAGCTGCTTTCAATTCCCTAACTGTTACACCGGGTTGCTGTGACGTCACACCCGGCATCTCAGCGTGTCTGCAGCGCGTGTACCGCGCTGTGTCCTTTCTACAAACAAGCATTCAGGATACCGTAAGGTTTTCATCTGGCTCTGACTTAGCCTTCCAAATAACCATCAGGAATTGGTCTGTATATTTTATTACTCTATTTGGATATCATTATGTCTCTCAAGTAAGCAAACTACTTAAGCACTGTATTCAATGACTGTTACTATCACTAAAATGCAGGATTAACTTCAACTACCTGTTACATTGCCTACTCTGTTTTGAACTGCTGCTTGATTAACATCATTTGCTGTGACCACCTTGAACCTAACTAAGTGACTTATCGTTTGTTACTATCCTATCCTTGCATAATCTATAACTGATAACATAATCCAAAATATCATTCTAACTACATATGATATTCCCTGAAGTGCTGAATTCCTAACAAATACATTTTGGCCTAATTACAATATCTCTTTGTACTACATCTGTTCGTATTACATTCCATTTCACTTCCTGTCTTCTTTTGTATATGTGTCAGCTATATCATTTAATCACTAAGTAATTAGTTGATTAACTACCTACTCTATCTATACATACTCCTCCTATCTGTTGAAATACAGGCATCCTGTAACCTGGTTGCGTGACAGCTCCGTTTCACTCTGTACCCTGCAGTAGTGACCCTCAGTTCAATGAGCAAAACCGGATTCCTGTAAGTTAAATCTGTGTGAATCCAAGGTTTGGTGTGAGGCTGAGTGGTCCTACTATAGCGGATACTAGGTACCTAAACTTATTTACCACCTGTTCTACCACATAACTTTACAGAACATAACATATTACCAAGCCTAAAGAATAAAAGTACCTCTATCCACTATCATGGAGTTGAGTGAGCTTTCCAATAGAGTGGGTTCTCTAGCACAAAGTATGGATAGTATGTTACAGGGTTTAAGAGAGATACAAATTGAGAACCAGAATATTAGAAAATTTATTAATGAGCATATGACAACTAAACTTTCTACTTCTGAGTTTACACCGGAGCCTGTTGTGAGTCCGCCAGAGAAATTCTCTGGGGACAGGTCCATGTTCAGAGACTTTAGAAATTCTTGCACTCTTATGTTCACTTTAAAACCTAGGTCTTATCCTACTGACAGAATTAAAGTTTTGACTGTGATTTCTTTTTTGCGTGGAGAAGCTAAATCTTGGGCCAACACTTTCTATGAGACTGAGGATCCCATACTAAATTCTCTTGATTCTTTCTTTTCTGCGATGTCCCTTTTATATGAGGATCATAACAAGCAGAATACTGCTGAAACAGCTTTGAGATCCTTACGCCAAGGTAAAAGGATGGTAGAGGAATACATAACAGACTTTAAAAGTTGGGCTCCTGACACTTTATGGAACAACCCAGCTCTGAAAAATCAATTTCGCATGGGCCTCAGTGACTCATTAAAAGATGAACTTGCTAGAGGTATCATTCCAGATGTTCTTGAGGATCTCATGACTTTATGTATTGGTATTGACCGGAGACTCAGGGAAAGGAAATATGAAAAATCCATAACTGACATCACTCCTAAGAAGTACACTCCTTATCATATAAATCTTCCTACCCATGCTACCAAGAATGTTGATGAACCCATGGATGTTGCTGTGATTAGAGGCCCTCTAAAGCCTGAAGAGAAAGCCAGACGCAAACTGCTTAATTTGTGCCTCTATTGTGCCAAAAAGGATCATGGCGTAAGGGATTGCCCATCTCTCCTTCGTCAAAAGAAGGGTAAGAGAGTGAGATTTAAGCACAATGTTAATATGGTTAATAATAATTTGCTTCATTTATCAATCCCTCTCTCGTTGCAGTGGGATCAGCAGAAGATAGACGTACAGGCCGTAATTGACTCTGGAGCATCTGGGAATTTCATAGATTTAGTTTTTGTTGATAAGCACAAAATACCACTAATAAAAAAGAGTGTTGCACTAGCCATCCGTTTGGTTGATGGATCATTTTTTAGTTCTGGTCCTATTTCACACCATACAGTTCCACTTAAGGTTACCTCAGACTCAGGGCATACTGAGTTAATATCTTTTGATGTTTTACCAAGTTCTGTCTACCCTATGATACTCGGTATCCAGTGGTTGTCTATGCATAACCCCACTATTTCTTGGACAGACTCTACTGTAGTTTTTGATTCTCAGTACTGCAAGCAATTCTGCACTGATTCTCATACACTTTGTCATATTAATGTAGAGACATTACCAGATTGCTACAAAGAATATGCTGATGTTTTTGATAAGGTTGAGGCAGCCACACTTCCACCACATAGGAAGTATGACTGCCCTATTGATCTCATTCCTAACTGCACCATTCCATATGGTCATATATATCCTTTGTCCCAACCTGAACTAGCACACCTTAAGGAATATCTAGACGAAAACTTGAAAAAAGGGTTTATACGTCCATCCACTTCCTCTGCAGGTGCTGCTATGTTTTTTGTGAAAAATAAAGATGGCAGTTTACGCCCCATTATAGATTACAGACAACTGAATAAATGTACTAAGAAAAACAGATATCCCCTGCCTCTCATTCCTGAACTAATTGAGCGCCTTCAGGGTGCCACCATCTACACCAAGCTCGATCTTAGGGGTGCATACAATTTAATCAGGATGAGAGCAGGGGATGAGTGGTTAACGGCTTTCCGTACACGATACGGACTTTACGAATACACAGTAATGCCGTTTGGGCTTTGCAACGCCCCAGCCACTTTCCAGTGCTTCATAAATGATGTTTTTCACGACCTTCTGGATGTATGTATTGTTATCTATCTAGATGACATTCTTGTCTATTCAGACACTTTTGAAAATCATTTAAAACATGTAAAATTAGTTCTATCTCGTTTAAGACAACATCATCTCTACGCTAAACTAGAGAAATGTATATTTAATACTAACTCTATTTCATTTCTGGGTTACTGTATCTCTCCTACTGGGATTACTATGGAGACCAGTAAAGTAGAAGCTATACTCAAATGGCCAGTACCCTCATGTAAAAAAGATGTCCAGAGGTTTCTTGGTTTTGCGAATTTTTATAGAAAATTCATTAAAGATTTCTCACATATTGTTAAACCATTAACAACTTTAACTAAGAAACATATCAGGTTTTCATGGGATAGTAAAGCTCAGGACTCTTTCACTACCCTCAAGAATAAATTTACTTCAGCCCCTATTTTGCAATTCCCAGATCCCAGTTGTCATTTTACGCTTGAGGTTGATGCTTCTGAATTTGCAATAGGGGCTGTTCTATCCCAGAGGGCCTCTCAAGAAAAGCCATTACATCCTGTTGCATTCTACTCTCGTGTCATGAGCTCAGCTGAGATAAACTATGGTATTGGTGATAAGGAATTGCTTGCCATCAAATCCGCATTGGAATTCTGGAGGCATATCTTGGAAGGTACAAAATTTCCAATTACTATTTACACAGACCATCGTAATTTAGAGTATTTAAAGTCAAACAAGACCCTGACTTCTCGTCAAGTTCGCTGGAGCCTTTTCTTTTCACGTTTTGATTATGTGATCACCTATCGTCCAGGTTCTAAGAATCTTAAGGCAGATACCCTCTCTCGTATACCTCCTAAGCCACAAGATCATTTGACACCTGCCTCAGTGATACCTGCGGACAGAATCATTTGTTTAACAAACGATTTCTTGGAGACCCTAAAGCTGCAACAGAAGGAGGATTCATTAATAACACACCTCAATTTAAATAAACATTCTGATGAACTGTTCTATCATCATGATCAGCTATATGTACCCAAGGATCTCAGGAATCAACTTTTAGCAGCAGCTCATGATTCCTCTTTAGCAGGTCATCCTGGCGTACATAGGACTCTTCATATCCTCTCAAGGAATTATTGGTGGCCCAAAATGTCTGATACAATCAAGCAATACATCAAAACATGTTTTCTTTGCACTACTAAAAAACATCAACATACACGTCCCTACGGATACCTTCTATCTCTTCCAGTACCTGAAAGACCTTGGGCAGATATTGCCATGGACTTTATTGTCGATCTGCCACCTTCTGCTAACTTCAACACTATCATGGTCATTGTTGATCTTTTTTCTAAAATGGCCCATTTCTTGCCACATAGAGGTCTACCCACAGCTCAAGAAACAGCTACTCTTTTCATAGATCATATTGTCAAATTACATGGTCTACCAAATTCCATTACTAGTGACAGAGGTTCTCAGTTTACCTCTAGATTTTGGGAACATCTTTGTAAATCCCTCAACATCTCTAGGAGGTTAAGTACAGCTTTTCATCCACAAACCAATGGGCAGACTGAGAGAAAAAATCAAGCCCTGGAACAGTATCTCCGTTGTTACTGTTCTCTAGAACAAGATAACTGGCATTCTCTCCTTTCCACTGCTGAATTTGCTCATAATAACATGCTCAACTCCTCCACTAAAATGTCTCCATTTTTCCTTAACTACGGTTTTCATCCTTCTTATGACATTCAGACTCCAAAAAATTCTCCTATACCCGTTGTTAATGATAAAATCAATACCTTAGTGAAAGGTTTCGCCACTGTTAAACAACTACTACTCGATGCTCAAAAAGCTCAAAAACATTACTACGATCTACGACGTTCTAAACCTCCTGAATATAAGGTGGGAGATAAAGTTTGGTTAAGCACGAAGAATATAAGATTACAAGTTCCTTCCAAAAAGCTTGCTTCACTTTATTTGGGTCCCTTTGAAATTAAGAATGTTGTTAATGTGAATGCAGTCACTCTTCAATTACCTTCTTCCATGAGAATTCATCCAACATTTCATGTCTCACTCCTTAAACCCTATGCTTCTATCAGGGCTACATCTTCGATGGATACTTCTTTAACTCATGTGACAGATGAGAAGGAGTACGAGATTGATTCTATTCAAGATTCTCGATACTTTCGAAACCACCTTCAGTATTTGGTCAGTTGGAAGGGTTATGGACCTGAAGAAGACTCTTGGGAGCCTGCCACTAATGTTATGGCTCCACGCTTGGTTTCCTTGTTCCATAGGAGGAATCCTCACCGTCCAGGTCCTTGATCCGCTGAGCGGCTCCTTGAGGGGGGTGTCCTGTCAGGGTATTCACTATTACAATCCTGTCCCTTTAATTCTGAATCCTCTTTTCCTATTTAAGGCCCCTCCTCTCTATGCTCCTCGCTTGGTAATTTGAATCAGTTACTTTATGTGACTCCTCTCTGAAGACACCTAGCCCTTTCCTCAATCTGTGGGGATTTCTTACTTGTTGCTTTGAAACTTTGCAGCCTACATTAATCCTTCATTGCTGTGTGCCGGTGTGCCTATTCTATTACTTGCAGTTTCTTAGGAACCAAAGGAGCTGCTTTCAATTCCCTAACTGTTACACCGGGTTGCTGTGACGTCACACCCGGCATCTCAGCGTGTCTGCAGCGCGTGTACCGCGCTGTGTCCTTTCTACAAACAAGCATTCAGGATACCGTAAGGTTTTCATCTGGCTCTGACATAGCCTTCCAAATAACCATCAGGAATTGGTCTGTATATTTTATTACTCTATTTGGATATCATTATGTCTCTCAAGTAAGCAAACTACTTAAGCACTGTATTCAATGACTGTTACTATCACTAAAATGCAGGATTAACTTCAACTACCTGTTACATTGCCTACTCTGTTTTGAACTGCTGCTTGATTAACATCATTTGCTGTGACCACCTTGAACCTAACTAAGGCCTAGATTTAGAGTTCGGCGGTAGCCGTCAAAACCAGCGTTAGAGGCTCCTAACGCTGGTTTTGGCCGCCCGCTGGTATTTGGAGTCAGTGATTAAAGGGTCTAACGCTCACTTTACAGCCGCGACTTTTCCATACCGCAGATCCCCCTACGCCATTTGCGTAGCCTATCTTTTCAATGGGATCTTTCTAACGCTGGTATTTAGAGTCGTTTCTGCAGTGAGCGTTAGAGCTCTAACGACAAGATTCCAGCCGCCTGAAAATAGCAGGAGTTAAGAGCTTTCTGGCTAACGCCGGTTTATAAAGCTCTTAACTACTGTACCCTAAAGTACACTAACACCCATAAACTACCTATGTACCCCTAAACCGAGGTCCCCCCACATCGCCGCCACTCGATTAAAATTTTTAACCCCTAATCTGCCGACCGCCACCTACGTTATACTTATGTACCCCTAATCTGCAGCCCCTAACCCCGCCGACCCCTATATTATATTTATTAACCCCTAACTTGCCCCCCACAACGTCGCCGCAAGCTACTTAAAATAATTAACCCCTAATCTTCCGACCGCAAATCGCCGCCACCTACGTTATCCCTATGTACCCCTAATCTGCTACCCCTAACATCGCCGACCCCTATGTTATATTTATTAACCCCTAATCTGCCCCCCACAACGTCGCCGACACCTACCTACACTTATTAACCCCTAATCTGCCGAGCGGACCTGAGCGCTACTATAATAAAGTTATTAACCCCTAATCCGCCTCACTAACCCTATCATAAATAGTATTAACCCCTAATCTGCCCTCCCTAACATCGCCGACACCTACCTTCAATTATTAACCCCTAATCTGCCGACCGGAGCTCACCGCTATTCTAATAAATGTATTAACCCCTAAAGCTAAGTCTAACCCTAACACTAACACCCCCCTAAGTTAAATATAATTTAAATCTAACGAAATAAATTAACTCTTATTAAATAAATGATTCCTATTTAAAGCTAAATACTTACCTGTAAAATAAATCCTAATATAGCTACAATATAAATTACATTTATATTATAGCTATTTTAGGATTAATATTTATTTTACAGGTAACTTTGTATTTATTTTAACCAGGTACAATAGCTATTAAATAGTTAAGAACTATTTAATAGTTACCTAGTTAAAATAATTACAAATTTACCTGTAAAATAAATCCTAACCTAAGATATAATTAAACCTAACACTACCCTATCAATAAAATAATTAAATAAACTACCTACAATTACCTACAATTAACCTAACACTACACTATCAATAAATTAATTAAACACAATTGCTACAAATAAATACAATTAAATAAACTATCTAAAGTACAAAAAATAAAAAAGAACTAAGTTACAGAAAATAAAAAAATATTTACAAACATAAGAAAAATATTACAACAATTTTAAACTAATTACACCTACTCTAAGCCCCCTAATAAAATAACAAAGACCCCCAAAATAAAAAATTCCCTACCCTATTCTAAAATACAAAAATTACAAGCTCTTTTACCTTACCAGCCCTGAACAGGGCCCTTTGCGGGGCATGCCCCAAGAATTTCAGCTCTTTTGCCTGTAAAAAAAACATACAATACCCCCCCCCCAACATTACAACCCACCACCCACATACCCCTAATCTAACCCAAACCCCCTTAAATAAACCTAACACTAATCCCCTGATGATATTCCTACCTTGTCTTCACCATCCAGGTATCACCGATCCGTCCTGGCTCCAAGATCTTCATCCAACCCAAGCGGGGGTTGGCGATCCATAATCCGGTGCTCCAAAGTCTTCCTCCTATCCGGCAAGAAGAGGACATCCGGACCGGCAAACATCTTCTCCAAGCGGCATCTTCTATGTTCTTCCATCCGATGACGACCGGCTCCATCTTGAAGACCTCCAGCGCGGATCCATCCTCTTCTTCCGACGACTAGACGACGAATGACGGTTCCTTTAAGGGACGTCATCCAAGATGGCGTCCCTCGAATTCCGATTGGCTGATAGGATTCTATCAGCCAATCGGAATTAAGGTAGGAATATTCTGATTGGCTGATGGAATCAGCCAATCAGAATCAAGTTCAATCCGATTGGCTGATCCAATCAGCCAATCAGATTGAGCTCGCATTCTATTGGCTGTGTTTAAAGGAACCGTCATTCGTCGTCTAGTCGTCGGAAGAAGAGGATGGATCCGCGCTGGAGGTCTTCAAGATGGAGCCGGTCGTCATCGGATGGAAGAACATAGAAGATGCCGCTTGGAG
The DNA here is from genome assembly GCF_027579735.1 of Bombina bombina. NCBI lineage: Eukaryota > Metazoa > Chordata > Amphibia > Anura > Bombinatoridae > Bombina > Bombina bombina. The sequence continues at coordinate 865,328,718 of NC_069504.1, forward strand.
AAGATGTTTGCCGGTCCGGATGTCCTCTTCTTGCCGGATAGGAGGAAGACTTTGGAGCACCGGATTATGGATCGCCAACCCCCGCTTGGGTTGGATGAAGATCTTGGAGCCAGGACGGATCGGTGATACCTGGATGGTGAAGACAAGGTAGGAATATCTTCAGGGGATTAGTGTTAGGTTTATTTAAGGGGGTTTGGGTTAGATTAGGGGTATGTGGGTGGTGGGTTGTAATGTTGGGGGGGGGTATTGTATGTTTTTTTTTACAGGCAAAAGAGCTGAAATTCTTGGGGCATGCCCCGCAAAGGGCCCGGTTCAGGGCTGGTAAGGTAAAAGAGCTTGTAATTTTTGTATTTTAGAATAGGGTAGGGAATTTTTTATTTTGGGGGTCTTTGTTATTTTATTAGGGGGCTTAGAGTAGGTGTAATTAGTTTAAAATTGTTGTAATATTTTTCTTATGTTTGTAAATATTTTTTTATTTTCTGTAACTTAGTTCTTTTTTATTTTTTGTACTTTAGATAGTTTATTTAATTGTATTTATTTGTAGCAATTGTGTTTAATTAATTTATTGATAGTGTAGTGTTAGGTTAATTGTAGGTAATTGTAGGTAGTTTATTTAATTATTTTATTGATAGGGTAGTGTTAGGTTTAATTATATCTTAGGTTAGGATTTATTTTACAGGTAAATTTGTAATTATTTTAACTAGGTAACTATTAAATAGTTCTTAACTATTTAATAGCTATTGTACCTGGTTAAAATAAATACAAAGTTACCTGTAAAATAAATATTAATCCTAAAATAGCTATAATATAAATGTAATTTATATTGTAGCTATATTAGGGTTTATTTTACAGGTAAGTATTTAGCTTTAAATAGGAATCATTTATTTAATAAGAGTTAATTTATTTCGTTAGGTAAAAATTATATTTAACATAGGGGGGTGTTAGTGTTAGGGTTAGACTTAGCTTTAGGGGTTAATACTATTTATGATAGGGTTAGTGAGGCGGATTAGGGGTTAATAACTTTATTATAGTAGCGCTCAGGTCCGCTCGGCAGATTAGGGGTTAATAAGTGTAGGTAGGTGTCGGCGACGTTGTGGGGGGCAGATTAGGGGTTAATAAATATAACATAGGGGTCGGCGATGTTAGGGCAGCAGATTAGGGGTACATAGGGATAACGTAGGTGGCGGCGGTTTACGGAGCGGCAGATTAGGGGTTAAAAGTGTAATGCAGGGGTCAGCGATAGCGGGGGCGGCAGATTAGGGGTTAATAAGTGTAAGGCTAGGGGTGTTTAGACTCGGGGTACATGTTAGAGTGTTAGGTGCAGACGTAGGAAGTGTTTCCCCATAGGAAACAATGGGGCTGCGTTAGGAGCTGAACGCTGCTTTTTTGCAGGTGTTAGGTTTTTTTTCAGCTCAAACAGCCCCATTGTTTCCTATGGGAGAATCGTGCACGAGCACGTTTTTGAGGCCGGCCGCGTCCGTAAGCAACTCTGGTATCGAGAGTTGCATTTGCGGTAAATATGCTCTACGCTCCTTTTTTGGAGCCTAACGCAGCATTTGTTTGAACTCTCGATACCAGAGTTAAATTTATGGTGCGGCCAGAAAAAAACCCGCGGAGCGTTAACAGCCCTTTTACCGCCAAACTCCAAATCTAGCCGTAAGTGACTTATCGTTTGTTACTATCCTATCCTTGCATAATCTATAACTGATAACATAATCCAAAATATCATTCTAACTACATATGATATTCCCTGAAGTGCTGAATTCCTAACAAATACATTTTGGCCTAATTACAATATCTCTTTGTACTACATCTGTTCGTATTACATTCCATTTCACTTCCTGTCTTCTTTTGTATATGTGTCAGCTATATCATTTAATCACTAAGTAATTAGTTGATTAACTACCTACTCTATCTATACATACTCCTCCTATCTGTTGAAATACAGGCATCCTGTAACCTGGTTGCGTGACAGCTCCGTTTCACTCTGTACCCTGCAGTAGTGACCCTCAGTTCAATGAGCAAAACCGGATTCCTGTAAGTTAAATCTGTGTGAATCCAAGGTTTGGTGTGAGGCAGAGTGGTCCTACTATAGCGGATACTAGGTACCTAAACTTATTTACCACCTGTTCTACCACATAACTTTACAGAACATAACACTGTGTCAGAGAGTAATGAGATGAGAGTAAATGCCCACCTGGTTCAAGAACCCTCTGCACTGAATAGGATCGCCTCCATATCGCTGAGGTAGAGGTGCAGAACCGGACATGCTCCTGGTAGGCATAGGTGCTGCCGCGGTAACAGGAGCAGCCATAACTTGCCGGACACTTTGGTCCAAATGTGCAGTGCGAGTCAGCAGGGTTTGCAGGGCTAGTGCAAATTGATACAAGCTGTGATCCTGTTTATCCATCCTGGAAATGATGGTAGGTAAAGGTAGATTATTAGCACCATCAGGATTCATGGCCTTTGTGTAATGTCAAGGTGCCAGGAATCAGACTGAGACGAGAAGTGCAAAAATAATCACACCTTTATTAATAACAAAAAATAATAAAAAGTCCACAAGTCAAATAACAAGCCAGGAGTCAAAACCAGAGCTGGTAATCAGACAAGCCAAGTCAGGAGCCAAAGGGAGTAGTCAAACAAGCCGGAATCAGGAACAAGAAAAACAGCAGAGTCAGGAACAAGCCAGGGATCAGGAACCAGGAAGGATGTCAGGCAGCCAGGTAATACACAGGAGCTCTCACAAACAGGTCTGAGACAACGCAAAGGCAAAGCATACTGAACAGAGGCCCTTTAAATAATAGGTGATGACATCACAATTCTGAGACTGCATCCTGTCTCACATGGATGATGCACACCAGTCTGGCCATAAAAGGAAGTGCAGGAAATGAGCAGCATCCCGCACAATGCACCATAGTCAGGAAGAGAGGTGGTTTGCATACAGGGAAAAAACCCTGACAATTGGCTTGAGAGTTCAGATGTTTAGCTACTGTTTCCCTCCTGTCCTGTAATGTGTGTAGAACCAAGTGACCCCCTGTTAGTTTATGTTGTCTCTCCAGTACTGCTATCTCTTCATGTATTTGTGTCATATATTTTCTCATTTCTTTAGTGTGCGTAGTTTTTTCCTGAATCAGCATGCCCCTAATCACTGATTTGTGCGCCGCCCACACATAAGTTGGATTATCGGTAGTTTCTGCATTAATATCCCAGTAATCAGTGAGGTGTTGTAAGGTGTTGGATAATATTTTTGGATTCTTTTGTAATGTAGGGTCGTATGTCCACGACTTTGCTCTGTGGGGGTCACTTATATCTTCCATACTAAGTGTTACTATAGAGTGGTCTGACCATACGCAGGGACATATATTGGTAGACGTGAGTATTGGTTGTAGAATTTGACTAGTATATATATAGTCAAGCCTAGAGTATATATTATGTGCCGCTGAATAAAATGTGGTGTCATTTGTTTTACCGTTTAACGTGACCCAAGAGTCAATCAAAGAATGAGAGCTGAGTGAACTATGTATAGACTTAATTATGCTGTTCCGTCTCTGCCCTTTGTTCGATATGGTTTTATCGTTCTGGACTCCCTGTATTGTCATGGGGATGTTGAAGTCCCCCGCTAAAATTATTCTGGATTGCGACCACTGTGTCATTAGTTGTGATAGACATTCAAAAAATGTATGCTGATTTTCATTGGGCGCATATACATTACACAATATTGTATCTATGTTATCTATCTGGCCTTCCTCATCTGCAATGGTGGACTCATGCACAAAGTGGATTGGATTAGTATTGATACCCCTCTTTTTTGTCCCCACAGTTGCATGGTAATGTGTAGGGAATTTTTTTAGTCCAATAATAAGGGAGTTGAGGTGTGACAAAGCGGGTTTCCTGCAGGAACAATATGTTGACTCTAAGGGTAGCGTATTGTTTAAAAGATATTCTTCTCTTAATATCAGTGTTTAATCCCCTTACATTGTGGGAAATAATATTCAACTTATCTATCATATCCCAACTGATTCCATGTTTTCTATCTTATCTTGCTGCAAACCTCCCCCTGCAGGTACAAAAATAAACTCATATCTACCATCTCCTCGATAGTTTTTCTCTACTACAATCCTGAGGGGATCTATTTGTGAGTATCTTCCAGTCTTGGCATCCTTGAACACAAAATAATATAAATAACAACAAAACAATATAACATAACAGATAACCCAAGTAGTGGGTCTCATTATTAATTTTCAACTAAAGAAGAAAAGAAAAAAAAAACAAAGAAAAAACTATTTTGAGGGTGTCGCTTCAGCAACACTGGGCTAAATATATTATATTATAAGGTCTAACCCAAGCTCTCAAATCTTGACCTATATAATAGATTATTATTGTGGGAAAAAGCCAACAGTCTCAGCTTTTTAATTTGTAGCATAACGGACCACTTTATATTCCAAAGTCTCCAACGGTGGACAAAAGAATATATTGCTAAAATATAATGAGTCCGATAAGTTCTTCGTAGTGGTTTGTAGTTTTCTAGGTGAAAAAGATCCAGTGATTTCGTATCTGAACTGTGGTAATGTTTTCAGGTTTTCTGTTTCTTTTTGTTCGGCCTGGACCATTGTGCCCTTGAGGTCTGAGTCGCCAGCTTAAATGGTCGAATTAAGGTAAACGAAGATGGAAGTATCGGTGTATCAACCTCCAGTATTGTGGATACTTCTGGTATATCTGTTGGTTCTTTAATGGTGATTGTCCTGGAATCCTTGCTAATGTAAAGGGCAAAGGGGAAACGCCATTTATATGAAATTTGATGTTTCCTTAGATGCTGAGTTAGTGGCCTCAGGGATCCCCTGCGTTGCAGAGTTCGAATACTGAGATCTTGGTAAAATTGTATTATGTTTCCCTGAAATTTGAATGTGGGGTTTTTCCGTGCAGCTTGAAGGATCTTGTCCTTGTCTTGGTATAGTGCCATTTTAATTATTATGCCCTGGGAGGCATCCCCTCTTTAGATCTAGGCTTAAGGGCTCTGTGCGCTCTTTCAATCCCCATGTTGAATTCCTCAGTCCCCGCTGTCACCTGATGGAAAAGTTGAGCTATATAGGAGAGGAGATCTTTATTAAGGATAGTCTCTGGCACTCCTTTCAATCTAATATTATTTCTCCTGCTCCTATTTTATAAATCTTCAAGTTTTTCTTGGATCTCGCTGAGTTCTTGATGATGGGAAGCCACCGACTGAGTCACACTAGCAATATCTTCTACCAGTGTGTCTGTATGTTCCTCCAAAGAATCTATGCGAACCCCCAGATCTGCAATCTCCATTTTGATCTCAGAAAGGCTGTTGGTCATTGCCGTATGCATATTGTCCATTTTGTTCCATAGCCTTTCGAAGTTTGTTGCAATGTCTTGTTTGGAGACTAAATCTCTCAGGTCGGCTTTATCAACCGGGGTCAAAACTTCACCCATAACTATAGGTTCCTCATCTAATTCATCTTGATCCTCTAAATCAGGCTCAACTGTTGGATTTAATTTAGGGGTTTGTGCATTTTTAAAAAATGTATTTACAGATGCCGACCTAGCCAGTTTGTCTCCCTTTATCAGCCTCCTTGTAGACATTGTTGTGGCGTTGTTGCTTGCACTCTGTATCGCAATGTCTGCACTATTTAGCGTGGTTGATGGATCTATATCTCCAATTTCTCCTTTATTTTTCCTGCCCTCATCCTTTATGAAAGTAGCTTTTGCAAGTTTTAGGAGTTATTTCCCTATAGTACTATGACTATCTGCAAAGTAGATATTTATACCCAATCCGCACACTATGTTCTTCAGTGATGACAGATTTATGGCTGACTTTATTTTACTGCTCTAGCATTATGATAAAGGGCTCCAGAAGCTGTGCCTCACCACCAGCAAGTTTTTATATTATATATAATCCCATTAGTTTAGATTAGGTTCTCTCCTGTCTACTGAAATTGAGCTTTGTCCCTTTTATTTATCCGTATAGCAACCAGCTGTGTTTTTACATATCAGGCGTCATATGTGTCTGGCGCCATTTTGGATATACTGTTTGTCTGGCGCGGCCCACACCGGATCCGGTATCATCATATATCTCCGATGCTAAACACTGGTCAGTAAGTCTGTTTGCTCCGGTCTAGTGTCTCAAAAATTTCTATGTAATTTAGCTTTCACCTGGTCCGGACGTGTAATTTGATGATCCGGAGATGTGTTGCACCTTTCTCACATTGCCCGGTTATGTAGCGTCCCCTGCCTCCATCTATGCTCCTCTGCGACAGTTATAGGATTTGCAGGAATTCCCCTTTAGTATAAAATAAATTTTACAGCATCCGAAGACCTTATTGATTCAGTTTAGTCCGTGTGCTGAGCGGAGCTCTTCAGCTAAGCAGCCATCTCTGAGCTCAGTCAGGCCATGCCCCTGGGCTGTCATTATTTAATAGTATAGTCCCCACATTTAGAAGCCTTTATATCTGTATCAATTTTATATTAATAATAGTTGATCTAAACCATACAAATAGGCTGTCCAGTAAAATCTGCACAAAAATACTGGACACTTAAAGACCCCTGTCAGGTAAACGTAAAGGGCCTTCTAGCCCTTTATGTATTAGAGATATGGCTCAAAACGAAGTTACACTGTACATTTTCTATTTTATGTGTTACAGGCAACCATGGGGGTGTTCAATCATTGCTGGGTTTTTAATTCTGACAACCAAGGGGGGTCACATCACTACTACGTACTTGTGTTACTGGCAACCAGGGGGATAAAATGACTGCTTAGTGGTGAAAAATATATGTGGTGGAATCAAGGGGGGGGGTCTAAGGCTGAGCTTTTTTGAGGACATTGATGCCCATATATCAAGCTCCGGATGGAGCTTGAGGGCCCCTGTTTCTGGCGGGTCTAAAGACCGCTGCTCCATAACCCTGTCTGCCTGCTCAGAACAGGCGGACAGGAATCGCCACAATTTAACCCGATCTAGTTCAAACGGGTTGATTAACACCTCCCTGCTGGCGGCTCATTGGCCGCGAGTCTGCAGGGGGCGGCGTTGCACCAGCAGCTCTTGTGAGCTGCTGGTGCAATGCTGAATACAGAGAGTGTATTGCTCTCCGCATTCAGCGAGGTCTTGCGGACCTGATTCGCACTGTCTGTCACTTTGAAGTATTAAGGCTTTTTTTATTATTAATTTATTTGATTTTTTTCTGCAGTGTTGGATCCCCCCCTTACCCTCCAACCTCCCTGATCCCATTCAAACAGCTCTCTAACCCTCCCCCCTCTAACTAGTGTCTGCCATCTTAAGCACTGGCAGCTGTCTGGAAGTACACAGTTTTGATATATTTTTATGTAATTTTGTTTAGTGATCGTTTAGTAGGGCCCCCCTCCAGTAGCATATATTCTGTAGTGTAGCGGATCCCTCCCTCCCACCATTTAACACTTTTCACAGTGTAGCAGTACCGCCCCCTCCAGCGATGAGCTGCCCACCCGCCTCCCTCCTGACCCTCCCACACCACCAAGGGTCAGCACCACCGCAACCTGATCAGAGAAGGACACAGAGTGTCACTCTCTGCGTTGATAATCTCCTGCTCTACTATTCTTTATTTTAAATCCAGTGTGACTCGTTTTTCTTCATAATAAATATTCCTTTATTACGTTTTTGCCTTTGTCTAATATTTGAACCACGCTACCGAAGAGACAGGTAATAATGGTACTGTGTTTTTTAGATTTTTTCTGCCAAATTGTGTTTTGGGATTTTTAATCTGAGTCTGGGTTTTTCCTTATGATTTCCCATATAATAATTTTAAGGTAGTGGAAGCAGAGAGTAGTTTAGTGTGGGTGGGATCAAAGGGGAATTTGGAGATTTTAATGGATCTAATACAGATGAAAGAGTGTGTGTTAACCCTTGCACCCACTGAACTAAGTCACAGGCTTGCCTGGAGTGGCTAGTGTGACAAACTGGTTAAGGTGGAAAGAGTCGGCTAACCCTTTCTGTGACAAACTGGTGAGTGTTGCAGAGCTGGTTAACCTGTACATCACAGAGCATTTAGTAGGATTATGCAGCCAGATAACCTCTGACTTATCTACATTAATCTTATATCCTGTGTGTGCTTGAAGTGTTCAGTTATGTCTAGAACTTTAGGTATAATGAGTAAGATATGGTGAATATAACATCAATTCATTGGCATACAAGGATAAGTAGAGATTATCAGTTTTAATTTTAAGTCTTTATATTTTATTTCTAATTTATGAGAGAAGGTATCTTGTTCTGGCTCTTCATGTCTGGATTTTCAGCTTGTAAGTTAACTGTGTTCAAAGCTTTTTTAGCTATCCTTTTGGATTTTACATTTGTGGTTCACTGGATGGCAAAAAGTTCTTGAAATATTTATCTATGTTTATAAGTTTTACCAGTGTCACCTTTAGTGCCGAGGGAAGTAGGAATGCTTAATTTGTAGTAGGTTTAGCCAGGGCCGCACTAGGACCAAAAATAGGCCCGGGCATTTTAAGGCAGAGCAGCCCCCACCAATATTTTAAGTGACCATATGGAGGACTGGCAACTTTTGGTCCAACAGTCAAGTACAACCCAAAGGCCCCGGTAACAGCAACTGCGCCACTTTGAAATCCAATATTTAATAATTAAAACAACAGAGCAAGTGAAACACATAGCACATAATAAATAAAATAAGGCTGTGTAAAATGGAATTTTAATGTAAACTATATTATGGTTATCAGAATCTATACACTGTATACGGGAGAATATATATATATATATATATATACACAAATACTGTATATATATATATATATATATATATATATATATATATATACATATATATATATATACATATACACATACTGTATATATATATATATATATATATATTATTATTTTATTTTTTTAAATAACAGGGAGAGACAGACAAAACTAGAGAGATGGAGAGAAAAGGGGGAAGGAAGAGAAAAAGAGAATGGTAGATAAAGAGGTGGAGATAGAGATAAAGAGGGGGAGAGAAGTAAAGAGGGATAAAAATAGAGTAAGAGCAAGATGGGGGAGAGAAAAAGGGGAAGATAGAGATAAAGATGGGGTAGAGAGTAAGAGCAAGATGGGGCAGATAAAAAGGGGAAGATATAGATAAAGAGGGGGGAGAGATAGAGGGAAAAAAAGAGAAAGAGGGGGAAGAAAAAGAGAGAAAGACGGGCTAAAAAAATAAAGAACACAGGGGAAAAAAACTTTTTGTATCCCAAATTGACTAAATATTAAAATATATTTTTGTGGTGTTCATATTATTTTTCCTCATAAATGCATCTTATTTGTTTTCTGTTTCATTTCTATTGATAATTAATTAAAAAAAAATGAGGTTTGTCATATTCCTTTAAAAAGTATTGATAGGCACAGCGTTTAGGTTATTATGTGGCTAGATTGCTTATATAATTATGACCTTTTCTTTTTGATATTTAGATTGGATATTATGTCTACTTACTAATATATTTTTGTAAAATGTGCTTAGCCCAAATACAGAGTAACTGAAACCTTTATAGGAGCTATCTGGGATGTCAGCCTTTAAAAAAATAAAATAAAAAAGTGACATGTCTGGAAAATTGCAGAATAAAATAAATATGTCATGAAAAATTTTCATTTGACAGCGTTTTTGTTTGGCATTGCCAACATTTATCATTTTACAGATTTTATTTATTTATTTGCACAGAACATTGCATTGCAGAACATTGCATTTGCTATAAATATATTGATTCACTAAATCGTCATTATAGGAGTGCAGATTGTGAACAAAAAGCAACCACTACCCGCCAATAGAGTCTGTCTGGAAGCAGTGTGATGGGAATGTTGGAAAAGAAGTACAGTAAAAGATCTAGTCAAGCAGACAAGTTGGAGAGGCCATGGCAAGTGGAACACACACAGAAAGCAGCAGGGTTTGCGGCAAGTAATAGTAGTCAGCTACCGACCATGATGTAACAGCCCAGGAAAGGTCACAGCACAAGACACCCACCGCTCTAGTGCACAGTACTAATCGTACCTTAAAAACTGAAGCAGTCAAGTCATCTTTTGTCCGGCTGGGCATATCAAAGTCCAGCGGCGTGCTAATAGCTCCGCCCGCCACTGTTTTAAGGAGCTCTGTCAGTCTAGAGGCTTTGTAGCGCGCGTGCAAATTTGTATAGTGCTTACGTTTACTCCACCTCCTGCTCCTAGCCTCCTACAGTCCTAGTACACGTGGCTCGTATTACAAAAGTATTTAAGAAAAATAGGCTGTGCGCAACACTTGTGCGCTTGGGGGACAATGCAGGACTGAACACTGTCTCAGTCTAACAGACTCCTAGGCTAAGGGATCCAGTCGGTGGGCGGTGCTATGGGACCTGGCGTCCCACCGGGCATTTGCACGGCATGCCCTATGGCCAGTCCGGGCCTGGGTTTAGCAGTAATTCTTAAAGCTTCCAGAGAATTCAAACAAAAAACTATTGATTATAATTAAATTAATCATCTTCTGTAGATAATGATATCCTTTTTTTGTTCTTTTTAAATTTACATCCAGTTGTAGGCAGAGTAAAGTAATAATGCTGAAGTATAAGATATCCTGTCAGGGTTTCAAAGAAAGTGTAGCTGAACTCCAGTGAAGTGCAGTACTATCTTTGTAACACTAGAAGTCACTGCAGCACAAGAGTTTCCTCAAGCAATCATGAATCAAAAATGTTCACACAAACCACACTGTAGTGTATAATAACAGTAGAACAAATATGAGTAGTTCCATATATATATATATATATATATATATATATATATATATATATTAATTGTAAAAATGTGCGCTCCATGCACACACTGACTCCATCTTACACAGGTGCTGACAGGTATGTATCCTCTGTGTAGTAAGCATTTTAATATACTATGTCTTGCATACTAAGTAGTTCCTGCTCCCTAAAACAAAAATCAGGAGGTGATCCTCATCAGCGTTTTAGCGGTAACTGGGTTAAAACTGATCTTTAATAAAAAATAGAAATTGTCTACAGAAACCATGCAAATCAATGTTTTTTTATTTACCAAAATGATTATTTTATAGTGCACTTACACACAAATAAATAAAACTAAGTAGAAAGCACACAAGGGACAAAACATGCATTTAACACATGCATGCAAATTAAATTATAAAAACACAGGTAGTTTAACCATTTGTTTCCATGTACCTGTATCATTTAGCACATCCCCTTATCAAATAAATAATTCTAAACTAAAGCCCCTATGAATTCCATGTTAGTCACACTAGCCTCTTCAGGGAAACAAGATAGTACAGTATGTGTTAATGCAGCAGTGTAAGGGTTAAGGTAGAAGTAAGTGGTCAGCCTAGTGATTTATTTTATTGCAAGACAGGAGGCTCCTATTTTGCTTTACTTCCTTTACTTGAAATTTCCAGCAGTAAAGACATAAAAACATTGAAACAAAGTAAAAGCCCCTCAACCAATGGGGGCACAGCAACCATAGTATATATATATATCAGCCAGTCCCCTTCCACTTCCTCTTTCTTTACTGCTCCAGCAGAAAGGTGATGCAATTTATTGCTCAATTTATATGATTGCAGTTTATCTTTATTCTATCTTTTCTTTTTTCATCCACTCATTCAATGAGAGTGGACTTACTTTTCTATCAATCTATCGATCTATTTTTTCAGCTTTACTGAATGTAACTAATAGTTATGTTCAGCGGTTTCTAAGTGTTTTTCTACCGTTTTTCTGTTCTTTGCAAATCCGTTTAGGATTCCTATCCACTTTACAGAGAATTGTATTGTATGTGTCTTCTATTTATATGTATTTTTAACATTCTAATCAGTATGTACTGTAAACTCACGAGTAGCCTTCTTCTTGTATAATCTATAAGACCGCCATCTTGAATCACGTGATGCAGCACAACTTTTTTGCGCATCGTCACATGACCGCGGCCATTTTGTTTTGTATTTATCACTACGATTACACCCGTTTTGCATCCTTTGCAATCCGGTGTAATCCTCCTTCATTTTATCATATTTCCTGGAAAATCTACTTTGTTTTACTGTAGATAAATTTATCGTTTCGCTATTTGGGAATATTTTGCAATTGTGTGTTTATTGCAGGTGTCATAATCCCTGCCCTTTTGTACACATACGGATCTGCCCTTATTACAAGGATCAATACCAATCTGAAACGTATCATTGCGGTACTCAAACGTGCTCCGCTGCAGGCTAATACAAATACTCCCGATAATCCTTAACACTTATTCAGATTTATTATGTCTGATTCAGGAACAATCTCAGGACATACAGTCCATTATTTCGGACTCAGTTGCAAAAGCCATATCATCTGCTATGGGTGACATGCCAGCCCTGGTAAAAAATATATTACAAGAGTCTTTTCAAGATCAATTAGATACTGATCAACCTAAAAAGAAACCTAAAAAGACACACCATCTGGAGAGCAACCCCTCTTCCAGTGATAATTTGCCTGCCTTGAACCCCACCCCTTGGGTAATAATAAGGGAGAATGAAACCTCTACAGAGAAATGTCCAAAAATCTATCTATGGATAAGGAATATTACCCAGAGGACTATTTGTCCAAGGAGTCAGACCACGAGCCCTCTGGTATACGTATAACATCATTAGAGAACCCAGAGGTTACAGATAATGCTATTTTAGACCCCCTGGGACAACCCATGTTTGATCCGGATAATTTGAGGCACCCTAGGTCCTCTGAATGGTCCCCTGCCCCACATATTACAAAATTTCTACAATACTGGTTACGCAAACCCCTGTGTAATTCGGGCAGGAATAAACAACGGCCTGAATGCCCCCGTCCTATCCTCCCGGACAAAGAAGCCTATACCCCAGAGTTTGACCCTAATATAGTCACTTTCTTGCCCAGAAGTGGTAGAGACCCTAGAAGGGGCATTGACAAATCACTAAAGTCCACCCAGGATAAACTCCTAGAACTAGTAGGACCGCTGTCTCAAATACTTCAATTAGCAGACAACACTATTCTATCCTCTCAGTTACTAGATCCCATACAAATAAGAGAGTGGGCACAAAGGACAATATGTCTTCTGGGAAATACAAATGTGCCTCTATCCATAGAACACCGCAGGGCGACTTTATGTCGCCTCAACCCTAAATTGGCAGAAATGGCCCGCTCAGAAGGAGGCTCTGCAGCAAAATGGCTGTTATTCGGTGAATCATTTATTAGGGAACTTAGCCGTTATGTTTTGGCTTTCACGACTCTTGACAGGGCCCAATCCAATGTCAGAAGGGTCCTATACGCCCAATGAGGTGTTTTTGCTAGGGCTGGCAGGTTCAGGAACCACCTGTCCAGCCGTGCTAACTTCAGAGGTTCCTTCAGGCAAATATACACAGCGCCTCAGATCAGACCGCTCTTCCCCACCAGAGGTAGAAACTTCAGAAATAGAGGTGCCCCACGACAGCTGCAAATGCCCCCAGCAGGGCCTGAACCAGATGAGCACTTTACCCCTTGTTGTTTTCAATAAAAAGTTAGGGGGCAGACTTGCTCATTATATTTCAACATGGTCAGCAGTTACATCAGACCCATGGGTACTTCAGGCGGTACTGGGTTTCCATCTGGAATTTAACCAATTCCCATCCCAACCCTATCCACCAAACCCTATCCCATTTCCAACACAAATTCAGCGTCTGATAGATTCAGAACTAAACCAGTTATGGCAAAAGGGTGCCATAGAGAAATCCCAATCTCAGGGGTTCCTCAGCAACATGTTTATAGTCAAAAAGAAAGATGGGGGTGCCCGTCTGGTCATAAACTTGAAGGAACTTAATCGATTTCTGATATAAAGACATTTCAAGATGGAGGGCATCCATCTCCTCAGAGACATTCTCCAATTGAACAATTGGATGGTCCGCCTAGACCTAAAGGATGCTTATTTAACAAGTCCCAAGTCATTTCGCCACTATCTTCAGTTCCCATGGCAGGGTCAAACGTGGCAATTCACCTGCCTTCCCTTTGGCCTCAGTTCGGCACCCTGGTGCTTCACAAAGATCATGAGACCGGTTGCAGCCTTCCTCAGATCCAGAGGAATTCGCCTGATCATATACCTAGACGATATTCTCATTCTAGCCCAGGACAAATCCATCCTTTTACAACACCTAACAACCACAACCGCTCTCCTACAAAATCTAGGTTTCGCAATAAACTTAGAAAAGTCTTATACCTCTCCTTCCCAGTCCATGGAATTTGGGGGGTTTTCAGTGGATTCTCTATGGGCTTCCCTAGCTCTCCCACAAACCAAGTTACAAATCATTTGCAAAGAACTCAGTTCTACCTTAAAGAAATCACTAATTTTCTTCGTCTTCTGGCTAAAAACATAGGTCTTCTTTCAGCCTCAATTCAGGCAATTTTCCCTGGCCCGCTTTATTACAGAGCCATGCAGAGACTCTCATCTCACTCTAAATCCCTCTTATTCACAATCCATTGCCCTGACCCAAGAGGCCAAACAAGAAATGTCATAGTGGCTTCACAACATGGAAGCATGGAATGGCAGGGCTATTTTCGGGTCCCTACAAGACTTTATAATAGAATCCGATGCCAGCCTTAGAGGCTGGGGAGCATCTTGCAATTTCCAGTCCACAGGAGGGAAATGGACTCTGGAAGAATCCTCCCTCCATATCAATTGTTTGGAGCTTATTGCAGGTTCATTTGCAATACGTTTCTTCGCAAATTCTTTTACAAATTGCTGTGTCCTTCCCCGCATGGACAACATATCAGCAGTTCAATACATCAACCGCTTAGGTGGCACCAGATCACATACCCTGTCTTCCTTGGCAAAACAATTTTACCAATTCTGCTTCGATCACAGAATATCAGTGATAGCGGAATACTTACCGGGCCAGTCCAACGTCATAGTGGATTGGTTTTCTCGCCATTGGAGAGACATGAGCGACTGGCACCTGCTCAAATCTGTATTTCTCCGTATTCAATCCCTCAGGGGCCCTTTATCTCTGGACCTTTTCATCTCCAGGACCAACACTCAACTCCTAGCCTATTTCAGTTGGCTCCCGGATCCAGGGGCAATAGCCTCGGACGCCTTCCTCCAAACCTGGCCTCCCAAACTGAGTTATGCCTTTCCCCCTTTTTCCATGATTCCAAGGTGATTCTCCACATGCAGAGATGACAGATTTGATTGATCCTGATCACTCCTCATTGGCCGTCCCAAGCTTGGCTTCCAGACCTACTAGAACTCTCAGTTCTACCCCCCTTGGCCCTCCCTCTCCGGCAGGACCTTCTCACAGACTCACAGGGATCTCTTCACCCCCTAATTCTCAACAACAGCTGGCTTGGACGATTTCCGGGGTTTCTGGGACTCCTCCAGCCTTTCGGTCCCAGCTCGAGAGCTCCTACGGGACTCTTGGGCCCCAGGAACTAAGATCTTACCTGGCAGCCTGGTCAGTATGGCTACACTGGTGTATGGCAGAACGTTCCAATCCCTATTCTGCCCCTGTTACTCTGATAGAAAACTTTCGTGCTCATCTTTTTGAACAAGGGAAAGCATTTCGCTCTATTAATGTCTACAGATCAGCTATCTCAGCTGCTCACTATCCGGGAGAAGGTTTCCCCATGGGTAACCACCACCTCATTTGCCGCATTATGAGGGGAATCAGATTAAAGATTCCGCCACAAACCAGGTACAGATATCTCTGGGATGTTTCCCTTCTTTTCTCCTTCTTCAGATCTTGGCCTCAGAATCCTCAACTTTCTCTTAAACAGTTATCAGCCAAATTGGCTGTTCTCCTCTGTCTACTTTCTTTTCACAGAGTCTCAGATGTACAGGCTCTCGACAGAGATGGTTTTCTCTTTTCCCCTGAAGGGGTTCTTTTTTTCATTCATAGACGCACCAAAACCTTTTCCTCTGAGATTTCCTATCCATACTTGGAGGAGGAGCCTCAATTGTGCGTATCGGCATGTCTCAAAGAGTACCTATCTCGAACAGCTCCTATGGCTACCTTTGGCAATGGTCCTCTCTTAATCTCTTATGTTCATCCTTTCAAACCAGTCTCAGCTTCTACTATAGCAAGATGAGTCAAATGGATCATGTCTTTGATTCTGGTCCCTTCGTCTTTCGGGGCTCATTCACTAAGGGGAGCATCAGCTTCTAGAGCTTTCCTTTTAGGCTGCTCTCTCCAGGACCTTCTGACAGCCGCCGATTGGTCATCAAACTCTGTATTTCGAAAGTTTTATTTTAAACCTATATCTCACGTAGCTCTGACTCTATTCGACGTGTAGCTTTAAAAAAGCAAAATGAGGATTATGTTAGCCTTGGTGACACAATAGTCACAATTTTATTAAAGACAGGAGGCAAGTATTGTGCCCCCCTTTGGTTTTTAATAAAATTGTGACTATTGTGTCACAAAGGCTAACAATCTTCATTTCATGCAGGAATTTAGTGAGGGGGAGTTCAGCTCACTAACATAAAGGGCTACCAGATAAAATAAACAAGTTTGGTTTGCTCTGTGGAGAGAATTCAGATTAAAGCACTAATTACAGCTATGTCCCTCAGTCTGTCCATGCCTGACCCTTAGATAACAGTAGCACTGCAGATTCTTGCCCCCCCAAGATCACCGTACAGTAGCAGACCATGAAACCATACTAATTGCTGATACATACGGATTTATTGTTTCAGGTATATTATCTACCATGCAGAACCTTGCAGAAGAATAACAAAAAGATACCTTTTCTTTAAGGCTATAGCAATCACATCATTGGATGAGACTAGAGGTGGGGAGATTCTGGAATAAAAAGACCAAATTTAAATGTTTAGGGTTAGAGGTAGAGTAAACACATTTTGATTTTTCAGTTATGAATAGTAAAACAAGTTTTATCATTATTATTTTCATTGAAACTATTGATTATTCTAATTCTCAAAAACCCAAATTACGTAAACAACAAAATGATTTTTAAACCTTATTGATTAAAATGGACAGTAAAGTCAAAATTAAGTTTTAATGTGAGAGAGAGCATACAATTGTATACCTTTCCAATATACGTACTTGTATTACATAGTCTACTTCCTTCACTTGGTATCCTTTGTTGAAAAGCATAGCTAGATAGCTAGGTAGGCTCAGGGGCAGAAAAATACTACTGGGAGCTAGCTGTTGATTGGTGACTGTACAAATATGCTTCTTGTCATTGACTCACCAGATGGGATCAGCTATCTCCTAGTAGTGTATTGCTGCTCCTTCAACAAAGGACTGAAGAAAATTAGACAACAGAAGTAAATGGTAAATGTTGTTAAAATTGTATCATGAAAGATTATTTTTTTGTGTGTTTTATGTCCCTTTAATTAAACACTTTTGCTGTGAGATTTTTGTATTAGTATTCTTTGACCTCATGAGACATTAAATATATCTGTCCAATGCAAAAAATAAACCATGATGACTAATTGTATGCAAATTATAATGTCTCAGTATTGAGTAGTTTTACAACTTAAAGGGACAGTCAAAATTAAACTTTCATGATTCAGATAGGGCATGTAATTTTAAATAACTTTCCAATTTACTAATATTATCTAATTTGCTCAATTCTTTAGATATCCTTTGTTGAAGAAATAGCAATGCACATGTGTGAGCCAATCACACGAAGCCTCTATGTGCAGCAACCAATAAGCAGCTACTGAGGATATCTAGATATGCTTTTCAGCAAGTGATATCAAGAGAATGAAGCAAATTAGATAAAAGAAGTAAATTAGAAAGTTGTTTAAAATGTCATGCCCTTTCTAAATCATGAAAGAAAAAATGTGGGTTTCATGTCCCTTTAAGTAGAAGTTTAAATAAATTTAAAAAAATTATTCAGAAACAATATTCTCTCAATGCTAGTGTTGGTGGTGTTTTCATGTTCGGAAGTGAAGATACAAAACAAAATAATAAAAAAAAGTAGAAAATCATTTTCAGATCATTTGGAATGAGATTGACTTTGAAAATACATTTAAATGCCATGTAACGTGATTCTAATGAAACAGAATAGACGCCATTGCTGGGATATATTCTTACTTAAAAACATTTTTTAAATGTGAGAATTGTACTTTTGTGATAAAGTAGCACTATTACTTTTTGTCAAGATATATTAACAATTATACATAAGTTTTCAGCATAATATTTTTCTTTCAGGTCTGTTAAATGCATGCCAAAATGTATGCAGTTATTATGTTTAAACACTTGATGGCACTGTCGCTTTTTCTATGTTCTTTAATTCGATTTTAAACCTGTACGATATTGTTGGACCTATTGAGTCTTAAAATTATTTGCTTAGACTAAGCTAATGTGAAAATGGTTGTGGTTATTTATTAAACCATCTGCATACATTTATAAGCACAAACATAGCAAGAATAATTAAATTGAGAAACCTGAAAATCAATAACAGGACAGGTTAACAAACAAGTGGCTTTGAGACCTGCTGCCCTAGATTTGCTTTAGAATGCATAAGGCTCTGCACACTTAAATAGTCTTTGTTACTGAAACTTTCAGATATGTACAAGGTTACATTTTGGATATGAAAATAAGGTTTTAGCCAGATTTAGTTGGATAACAAAAGTAGAAGAGAAGAAAAGGGTAGTGTTTGTATTTTGACACCCTACTCACCCAATCCCCCATACATCTCAGAACCAACTACAAAATTATTGTGAGGTCAAACACTGTATAACTATACGGGTGACAATCTATATTTCTCCAACATTGGTGTGTCCGGTCCACGGCGTCATCCTTACTTGTGGGGAATATCTCTTCCCCAACAGGAAATGGCAAAGAGTCCCAGCAAAGCTGGCCATATAGTCCATCCTAGGCTCCGCCCACCCCAGTCATTCTCTTTGCCGTTGCACAGGCAACATCTCCACGGAGATGGTTAAGAGTATGTAGGGTTTAGTTGTAGTTTTTTATTCTACTATCAAGAGTTTGTTATTTTAAAATAGTGCTGGTATGTACTATTTACTCTGAAACAGAAAAAGATGAAGATTTCTGTTTGTGAGAGGAAGATGATTTTAGCAGACAGTAACTAAAATCGATTGCTGTTTCCACATAGGACTGTTGAGATGAAGTAACTTCAGTTGGGGGAAACAGTTAGCAGACTTTTCTGCTTAAGGTATGACTAGCCATATTTCTAACAAGACTGTGTAATGCTGGAAGGCTGTCATTTCCCCTCATGGGGACCGGTAAGCCATTTTCTTAGTCTCAAACAGAATAAAGGGCTTAATATGGGCTATAAAACTGGTAGACACTCTTATGGGCTAAATCGATTGCTTTATTTGGACATTTTATACATGTTTATGCTGATAATTCACACTTATAAACTTGGGGAACGTTTTTTAACGTCAGGCACTATGTTAGACACCTTTTTCCAGTCAGGAAGGGCCTTCCCAGTTGTAGGCTGAGCCTCATTTTCGCGCCATTACTGCGCAGTTGTTTTTGAGAGCAAGACATGCAGATGCATGTGTGAGGACCTGAAAGTAGTTGGAAAAGTTCCTAGAAGGCGTCATTTGGTATCGTATTCCCCTCTGGGCTTGGTAAAGTCACAGCAAAGGCTGTAGCTGGGACTGTATAGGGGTTAAATCTGTAACCGGTTCCGGTTTCGTTATTTTAAGGGTTAAAGCTCTGAAAATTGGTGTGCAATACTTTTAATGCTTTAAGACACTGTGGTGAAATTTTGGTAAATTTTGAACAATTCCTTCATATTTTTTCACATATTCAGTAATAAAGTGTGCTCTGTTTAAAATTTAAAGAGACAGTAACGGTTTTGTTTTAAAACGGTTTTTGTGCTTTATTGACAAGTTTAAGCCTGTTTAACATGTCTGTGCCTTCAGATAAGCTATGTTCTATATGTATGAAAGTCAATGTGTCTCCCCCTTCAAAATTGTGTGATAATTGTGCCATAGCGTCCAAACAATGTAAGGACAATACTGTCACAGATAATGAAGTTGCCCAAGATGATTCATCAGATGAAGGGAGTAGACATGGTTCTACATCATCTCCTTCTGTGTCTATACCAGTTTTGCCCACGCAGGAGGCCCCTAGTACTTCTAGCGCGCCAATGCTTATTACCATGCAACAATTGACGGCTGTAATGGATAACTCCATAGCTAATATTTTATCCAAAATGTCTGCATATCAGAGAAAGCGTGATTGCTCTGTTTTAAACACTGAAGAGCAGGAGGGCGCTGATGATAATGGTTCTGTCATACCCTCACACCAATCTGAAGGGGCCATGAGGGAGGTTTTGTCAGATGGGGAAATTTCAGTTTCAGAAAAAATTTCTCAACAGGCTGAACCTGATGTTGTGACATTTAAATTTAAATTAGAACATCTCCGCGCACTGCTTAAGGAGGTGTTATCTACTCTGGATGATTGTGACAACTTGGTCATTCCAGAAAAATTATGCAAGATGGACAAGTTCCTAGAGGTTCCGGTGCACCCCGACGCTTTTCCTATACCCAAGCGGGTGGCGGACATAGTGAATAAGGAATGGGAGAAGCCCGGCATACCTTTTGTTCCCCCTCCTATATTTAAGAAATTATTTCCTATGTTCGACCCCAGAAAGGACTTATGGCAGACAGTCCCTAAGGTCGAGGGGGCAGTTTCTACTCTAAACAAGCGCACTACTATTCCTATCGAGGATAGTTGTGCTTTCAAAGATCCTATGGATAAAAAACTGGAGGGTTTGCTTAAAAAGATTTTTGTACAGCAAGGTTACCTTCTACAACCCATTTCGTGCATTGTTCCTGTCAATACAGCAGCGTGGTTCTGGTTCGAGGAACTAGAAAAGTCGCTCAGTAGAGAGACTCCATATGAGGAGGTTATGGACAGAGTTCTCGCACTTAAGTTGGCTAACTCTTTTATTTTAGATGCCGCTTTGCAATTAGCTAGATTAGCGGCGAAAAATTCAGGGTTTGCAATTGTGGTGCGCAGAGCGCTTTGGCTAAAGTCTTGGTCAGCGGATGTATCATCCAAGACAAAATTGCTTAACATCCCCTTCAAGGGTAAAACTCTCTTTGGACCAGAATTGAAAGAGATTATCTCAGACATCACTGGGGGAAAGGGCCACGCCCTCCCACAAGATAGACCTTTCAAGGCCAAGAATAAGTCTAATTTTCGTTCCTTTCGTAATTTCAGGAACGGACCGGCCTCTAATTCTGCATCCTCTAAGCAAGAGGGTAATGCCTCACAGTCCAAACCAGCCTGGAAACCGATGCAAGGCTGGAACAAGGGTAAGCAGACCAAGAAGCCTGCTACCGCTAACAAAACAGCATGAAGGAGTAGCCCCCGATCCGGGACCGGATCTAGTGGGGGGCAGAATCTCTCTTTGCTCAGGCTTGGGCAAGAGATGTTCAGGATCCCTGGGCGCTAGAAATAGTTTCTCAGGGTTATCTTCTGGAATTCAAGGAACTACCCCCAAGGGGAAAGTTCCACATGTCTCACTTATCCTTAAACCAAATAAAGAGACAGGCGTTCTTACATTGTGTAGAAGACCTGTTAAAAATGGGAGTGATACACCCAGTTCCAATGACGGAACAAGGAATGGGATTTTACTCAAATCTGTTCGTAGTTCCCAAAAAAGAGGGAACCTTCAGACCAATTCTGGATTTAAAGATCCTAAACAAATTTCTCAGGGTACCATCGTTCAAAATGGAAACCATTCGAACGATTCTACCCGCTATCCAGGAAGGTCAATTTATGACTACCGTGGATCTAAAGGATGCGTACCTACATATTCCTATCCACAAAGAACATCATCAGTTCCTAAGGTTCGCCTTTCTGGACAAACATTACCAGTTTGTGGCCCTCCCATTCGGATTAGCCACTGCTCCAAGGATTTTCACAAAGGTACTCGGGTCCCTTCTAGCGGTTCTAAGACCGAGGGGCATTGCAGTAGTACCATACTTGGACGACATTCTAATACAAGCGTCGTCCCTTTCAAAAGCAAAGGCTCATACAGACATCGTTCTAGCCTTTCTCAGATCTCACGGATGGAAGGTGAACATAGAAAAAAGTTCTCTGTCTCCGTCAACAAGAGTTCCCTTCTTGGGAACAATAATAGATTCCTTAGAAATGAGGATTTTTCTGACAGATGTCAGAAAGTCAAAACTTCTAAGCGCTTGTCAAGTTCTTCATTCTGTTCCACGTCCTTCCATAGCTCAGTGCATGGAAGTAGTAGGGTTGATGGTTGCAGCAATGGACATAGTTCCTTTTGCGCAAATTCATCTAAGACCATTACAACTGTGCATGCTGAAACAGTGGAATGGGGACTATACAGACTTGTCTCCAGTGATTCAAGTAGATCAGAAGACCAGAGATTCACTCCGTTGGTGGCTAACCCTGGACCACCTATCCCAGGGAATGAGCTTCCGCAGACCAGAGTGGGTCATTGTCACGACCGACGCCAGTCTAGTGGGCTGGGGCGCGGTCTGGGAATCCCTGAAAGCTCAGGGTCTATGGTCTCGGGAAGAGTCTCTTCTCCCGATAAACATTCTGGAACTAAGAGCGATATTCAATGCTCTCAGGGCTTGGCCTCAGCTTGCAAAGGCCAGATTCATAAGATTCCAATCAGACAACATGACGACTGTTGCGTATATCAATCATCAGGGGGGAACAAGGAGTTCCCTGGCGATGAAAGAAGTGACCAAAATAATACAATGGGCGGAGGATCACTCCTGCCATCTATCTGCGATCCACATCCCAGGTGTGGAAAACTGGGAAGCGGATTATCTGAGTCGTCAGACATTCCATCCGGGGGAGTGGGAACTCCACCCGGAGATCTTTGCCCAGTTGACTCAATTATGGGGCATTCCAGACATGGATCTGATGGCGTCTCGTCAGAACTTCAAAGTTCCTTGCTACGGGTCCAGATCCAGAGATCCCAAGGCGACTCTAGTGGATGCACTAGTAGCACCTTGGACCTTCAACCTAGCTTATGTGTTTCCACCGTTTCCTCTCATTCCCAGGCTGGTAGCCAGGATCAAACAGGAGAGGGCCTCGGTGATCTTGATAGCTCCTGCGTGGCCACGCAGGACTTGGTATGCAGACCTGGTGAATATGTCATCGGTTCCACCATGGAAGCTACCTTTGAGACAGGACCTTCTTGTTCAGGGTCCATTCGAACATCCAAATCTGGTCTCCCTCCAGCTGACGGCTTGGAGATTGAACGCTTGATTCTATCAAAGCGTGGGTTTTCAGATTCTGTGATAGATACTCTGGTTCAGGCCAGAAAACCGGTAACTAGAAAGATTTACCATAAGATATGGAAAAGATATATCTGCTGGTGTGAATCCAAGGGATTCCCTTGGAATAAGATAAAAATTCCTGAGATTCTTTCCTTTCTGCAAGAAGGTTTGGATAAAGGATTATCTGCGAGTTCTCTAAAGGGACAGATTTCTGCTTATCTGTCTTACTACACAAACGACTGGCAGCTGTGCCAGATGTTCAAGCATTTGTTCAGGCTCTGGTTAGGATCAAGCCTGTTTACAGACCTTTGACTCCTCCCTGGAGTTTAAATCTAGTTCTTTCAGAGTTATCTGCTCTGCAGTGTTCTCAGCCCTATCTGGTGTTCCATACAGATAAGGTGGTTTTGCGTACTAAGCCTGGTTTTCTTCCAAAGGTTGTTTCTAACAAAAATATTAACCAGGAGATAGTTGTACCTTCTTTGTGTCCGAATCCAGTTTCAAAGAAAGAACGTTTGTTACACAATTTGGACGTAGTCCGTGCTCTAAAATTCTATTTAGAAGCTACAAAAGATTTCAGACAAACATCTTCTTTGTTTGTCGTCTATTCTGGTAAAAGGAGAGGTCAAAAAGCGACTTCTACCTCTCTTTCTTTTTGGCTTAAAAGCATCATCCGATTGGCTTACAAGACTGCCGGACGGCAGCCTCCTGAAAGAATCACAGCTCACTCCACTAGGGCTGTGGCTTCCACATGGGCCTTCAAGAACGAGGCTTCTGTTGATCAGATATGTAAGGCAGCGACTTGGTCTTCACTGCACACTTTTGCCAAATTTTACAAATTTGATACTTTTGCTTCTTCGGAGGCTATTTTTGGGAGAAAGGTTCTGCAAGCCGTGGTGCCTTCCGTTTAGGTAACCTGATTTGCTCCCTCCCTTCATCCGTGTCCTAAAGCTTTGGTATTGGTTCCCACAAGTAAGGATGACGCCGTGGACTGGACACACCAATGTTGGAGAAAACAGAATTTATGCTTACCTGATAAATTACTTTCTCCAACGGTGTGTCCGGTCCACAGCCCGCCCTGGTTTTTTAATCAGGTCTGATGAATTATTTTTTCTAACTACAGTCACCACGGTACCATATGGTTTCTCCTATTTTTTCCTCCTGTCGGTCGAATGACTGGGGTGGGCGGAGCCTAGGAGAGACTATATGGCCAGCTTTGCTGGGACTCTTTGCCATTTCCTGTTGGGGAAGAGATATTCCCCACAAGTAAGGATGACGCCGTGGACCGGACACACCGTTGGAGAAAGTAATTTATCAGGTAAGCATAAATTCTGTTATTTTACCTTTTTCCAAAAATGTTTTATTTGTTTTAAAGATAAAGACAAAAGTGCACAATATAGGTACAAAGCGCAGTACATAATATAATAAATTAGGTTACAGACACCACTTATTCAAAAGCTCTGAAGAATCACCTTTGGACCTTCAGTCTCATATAGCATGAAATAGGAAGGATAAAAGCAGACCTCCCAACTGTTCTTATTTGCGAGGGACAGTCCCTGATTCTGATCTATGTCCTGCTGTCCCTCTGAGACAGTCAACTGTCCATATTGCAGAATTTCCCTTAGCATGACCCACTGAAAACACTTACATGCCCACAAACTGCCAGACACACGCACAGACTGTGTTGTTCAGCTGTACTGAAATGATCCACAAGGTTCTTTTAAATAAACTTATTTATTATATCTGAGCCCTGACACTTGAGATGCTTTCTGTCTGCTGAGCTCTTCCTGACTGCTCTAGAGCAGGGGTTGCCAACCTTTCGGACCTCAGGGACCAGTAAACTCACAATTTTGAATCCCGTGGACCACTAACATGATTTTTTTTTTTTTTTAAACGGTGCAAACCTCTATAATGTGTATATATACATACACACACATACTGTACATAACTAGTATAACCATAGCTAAGTTTACATTATGTATATATTTACACATTTTTAAGAATTATTTTTTGGAATTAAAGGGAAATAATACTCATATGCTAAATCACTTGAAACTAATGCAGTATAACTGTAAAAAACTGACAGGAAAATATCACCTGAACATCTCTATGTAAAAAAGGAAGATATTTTACCTCACAATTTCCTCAGCTCAGCAGAGTAAGTTCTGTGTAAAAAGTTATACTCAGCTGCAGGTAAAAATCAGCATCAGCAGTGCTTAGGTCATGAACTCTTTTACTGTGATCTCATGAGATTTAACTCAACTATCATGAGATTTAATTGTAAACTTCCTTACAATGAATAGGGAAATATGATGAGTGTGCACGTAAGCTCACTCCTTCCGCTGTCCCGGGACAGACATACTGATTTGCTGCTTAGAAGTCCTTTACAATGGGATGTGGCTACTGAGGAATTTTTGAGGTAAAATATCTTTCTATTTTACATAGAGATGTTCAGGTGATATTTTCTAGTCATCTTTTTACAGCTATGCTGCATCACTTTCAAGTGTTTAAACATCTGGGCATTATGGTCCTTTAACTAAATGAATGACAGAACTGAGAGAATACTTCAAAATGACGGATGAAGAGTGAGTGCCAACTTTTGAGCTGGAAACAGAGAGGCAGAAATTGGGGAAAAAAATAATTATGTTTAAAAGGACCACAAGACTTCCAAGTGACCTCCCCAGTTAGGAATTATTCAAAACTACTTATGATCATGGACAGACATTGGAGTCATAAATTACATTTATATCAGAAAGTTCTCAATATGGATGTGAGCTAACCACGACTGATGTTACTGGCACTTAATATAATACTGGTGGGATATGGCTGATCTGCTGGATGGCAATTACTGGAAATTAAGGTGGAATGGCTTTGTGCGCTGGTAAATTATTAGAATGAAAAATAATTAATATTTAATTAAAAAAAAAAAGATGGATGGGAGGAAGACAAACAGTGATGTAAGTCCATCTGAAGGAATTAGGAAAACTACTACAAAGAGACAGGTAAAGGGAAAAAAATAGATGAAATATAAGAATTTTTTTTTTAAGATTTTCTTTTTTTATATACTTTAATTCCACTATTTCAAGCCGATACTATACCAACCTCTGCTGGCTTTAGAATGGAAGCATCTTCCTCTGGGCGGGAGAAGTTAAAAATACAATCTAGCTACGCAAGTTGCGCAGTACTACGCAATGTGCATAGGGAAATTGTAATTCAACTCCTCCGTCAGTTTTCACTGATGTCCAGCCAGGCACTGTAGGGAGTTGTGGCGCGGCAGGGGTGACACCATCAGAGGAGATTAATTCCTGCTTGATGGTGTCAAGGACCACCAACATATTCTCGTGGATCACCAGTGGTCCATGGACCACTGGTTGGCGACCGCTGCTCTAGAGCTAATCACTTCCAGGGGCATCAGCTCCCTTCCTGTTATCTGACCCTTATGCATCTGCATTACAGGCTCAGCTCAGCTCATCTCTCCTTTTCTAAACAAAACAAACAACATAAAAATAAACATTCATAATTAACTATAGGACAAGTTTTTGCAAAAACAAGATGTCTACATTTTCTGGTATGACAATCAACCTAGAACAACTAAACTAAGTACAGGATTACCCCGCTCATACAGCGGGTTAGGGACTGCAGCCCCGCTGTAAAGTGAAAACCACCTTAAAGTGAAACAAGGCAGCTTTCTTTTCACTTGTCAGTGTGTTTAAAGACTTGAAAACATGTTTGAACTACATATATTAGGGGTGCAATAGTGCTAAGTTTAGTTTAACACTAGCACAGCACAGTATTCAATTAGTATTCAATAAATACTGTACCTGTAAAATAATGACAATTACTGTAGTAAAATTTGCCAGACTATAGCACTGAGACACAGATTGCACTGTAATGTTGTAAACAGAGTGAATTGCACATAACAAAATGGTGCCAGTCACTTTTCTCACAATCTCACGGTGAGTACAGCACTGTTTCAAAATCCTTTAAAGGTTGAACTTCAGCTCCACAAAGCGCTGTATTAGTGAAGTGCTGTAAAGTGAGGTATACATGTATAACACAAAATGCAGTAGCAATGAGTTAGTTTCAAATGCAGTTAACATTCTTTAATGAGTCTTTGTGGCTTTCTGACAGCTCTGCCACTTAAAGTATGTTGGCCCCCTTTTGAGGGCTGTTGTAGTGTTCCTCCTGGATACTGTACTGGGGCAGGAATGTCCTCTATACTGTCAGTATCCTCAAACGATGACTCTTCATCAGGTTCATTTACCAGAAATGTATCCCGGTCAATTACATTCTGTTGCATTTCTGGACAAGCCTTTTCTGAATCCTCAGCATTGCTTAACCAATCCATGTCCAATGACTGTGTTCGGATCAAAGAATGATTTGGTATCTTTAATAAATGTTTCCGATTATGTATCAACACTACTCCCTGCTTTGTCTTTACTTCAAAGGACCTATCTGCAACTTTACGCAGCACTACAGCTTCATTCATCCAGCGTTGACCTGTCCAGATCTTTACGGTGTCCTCAATGTGCAGCATTTTTACATTCTTTGCACTTTTGTCATAGTTCCTTTTCTGACGTTCCCTTATTCCTTCCTTCTTTTCTATGTAGGAATTATGCAAGTTTCTGCCATAATGATACTGTGTCAAATGCAATTGTGGTAGCTTTATCTTTATCTGACACCCAAAGAATAATTCTGCAGGAGATTTGCCCCCTTCCAAAGGTGTTGCTCAATAATTAAGCAAAGCTATCTGTGGTTCCTCACCTGAGTGACTAGCCTTTGTAAATAGTCTCTTAATGATTTTGACTCCGCACTCGGCTAATCCATTCCCTTGAGGATATTTGGGACTTGATGTTCTGTGAAGAAATCCAAATGCCTTAAAGTACCTGTAAGAGAACTGGGGCCTATTGTCTGTTTTTCGGATTGTAGGGATGCCAAACCTTGAAAATATAGCTCGTAATTTCCTGTTTACATGCTATGATGATGTGTTCCTGAGTTTGGAAACCTCTGGGCAAGATGAGTAAGAGTCCAGCATTGCTAGGTAATCATGTCCATCAAGTGAAAACAAATCTACTCCTACTGTATGCCAAGGAATCTTCACCATATCTTCCTGCAGTAAATGTTCTTTTGGACTGGCTGGCTGAAATGACTGACAGGTGGGACATGAAGAAACTGCAGCTGCTATATCACTCATCATTGAAGGCCAGAAAAGAACTCCCCTTGCTCTCCTCTTGCATTTTTGTATCCCTAAATGTCCTTCATGTATTTTTTGTAGCATTTCTCGTCTGAGAGAAACTGGAATTACCAATATCCTGCCTTTTAAAAGTACATTGTCAAGCACGGATAGTTCATCCCTGTGTGCAAGGTATTGTTTTGGCATGTATATTTTCTTATTTGTCAAAAGTATGGCTTGCATCACATTTTGAAGAGTTTCATCTTCTACTGTAGCCTGCTGCAGTTTTTTCCACATGACTGGTGAAATCACTCCCGACATCACAATGCTGTTAATATGCACATCCACATCAGCATCCCTGCCATCATCTGGAGACCTGGTCCGCTCAGACCAAATTCTTGACAAGGTATCTGTGATTAACAGATGTCTGCCAGGGGAAAACTCCAATATATAGTCATATTTTTGCAGCTTGAGCAGCAGTCTCTGAATTCTAGGTGGAGCTTTCCAAAACACTTTGTGAGAAATTGTTATTAGGGGCTTATGATCAGTTTCAATTACAAATGAAGTCCCGTAAACAAAATTGTGAAATGCTTCACAGCCAATTGCTATGCCACGTGTCTCCTTTTCTATCTGAGCATACTTGTATTCAGTTTCTGTAAAAGCCCTGGCTGCATATGCAATAGGCCTCCACCCTGTGCCATCATGTTGTAACAGGACTGCACCAAGTCCATCTTTAGATGCATCTGTGGAAAGTTTTGTTTTAACATGAAGCATCAAAAAACTGTAGTGTAGGTGCTTTCATTAGCAATTCCTTAAGTAAAACAAATCCAGCCTCATGCTCCTTTCCCCAATGCCATTCAACAGTCTTTACCAGTAAACATCTCATGTGTTTAGTTTTGTCTGAGAGATTTGCAATGAACTTGCCCAAGTAGGTTACCATTCCCAGGAATCTTTGTAATTCTTTCTTGTTTGCAGGACTTGGCATGCTATCAGTAGCCTTGACCTTGGCAGGTTCAGTCTTCACTCTAGAATTTGAGATGATCTCACCCAGGTAAAGAATTTCTAATTGAAGAAATCTACACTGTGTTTGGTTTAACTTTAACCCTTTGTCATGTGCAATCTGTAATACTTTCTCAAGTCGTTCATTATGCTCAGCTTCATTAGCACCCCATATCAGAATATCATCTATGTACACTTCGACACCTTCTACCCCATCAAACAGTTGCTGGATGGTTTGGTGGAATATTTCGGGCGCTGAACACAGACCAAATGGAAGACGCTTGAAACAGCGCCTTCCAAAGGGTGTATTGAAAGTACATATGTGCCTGCTTCCTTTCCCCAGTGGTACCTGCCAAAATCCATTAGAGGCATTGAGAACTGTAAACAGCTGGGCACCAGCCATCTCCCCTAGGATTTAATTTTGTGTTGGTATTTGATAGTGTTCCCTTTTAATACTGGCATTTAACTCTTTGGGGTCCAGACACAACCTTAGGGAACTATCCTTTTTCGCCTCAATAACAAAGAATGAACCCATTCAGTTGGTTCATGTACCTGTTCTAGGACATCCATCTTTATCAAGCGCTGTAGTTTTTTTTAAGTTTTTCTCGTAGGGCTACAGGTACTTTGCGTGGAGCATCAATCACTGGCAATGCTCCTGGCTTTAAAGCAATTTTATATTTAATGGGGAGTTTACCAAGTCCACTGAAAACATCCTTGTACTTTTCAAGTAAGGTATCAATGCCCTTGTACTTCTGTTCTGTAATCTCAAAAAGCTTGGTGAGCAGCCCTAGTTGTTGTATAGATTGTAATCCAATTGAATGAACCTTTTCTCCAGGAACCACAACAAACAGGTGTTTTGTGACTGTGGAGTTATGCTTTAGGGTGAGTATGACCCACAGTTGGAATGTCAAGTCCATTATATGCTTTTAGTACTTCAGTTTGTTTCTGACGTTTAGGTCTAAGTTGTAGTTTTTTCCATAGAGCCTCTGGAATAACATTGGGATCTGCTCCAGTATCTACTTTAAATGGTATCGGTGCACCATGTGCTTCCACCTCTACAATCCATTCCTTATCTTTTGTAGGTACTTGTGTGACCATGTCCACATAAAGATCATCATCACTACTGCTAGAGGTATATGTTTTAACAGCATGTAGTTGTCTAGCTTGCTTACACTGTGAGGCAAAGTGATTATATTTTTTGCAGATCCTACATTTCTGCCCATAGGCTGGACATTTGTGAAACTCATGAATTTTTCCACATTTCCCACATGACATATCTTTGTGCTTTGCATCTTGTATATCCACTTTATTCTTATGTATCCTCTCTGACAGGTATGGACTGGAATTTCCTCTTGAAGGTCTGTGTGTTCTTACATCATTAACAATTTCCTGACTATCTTGCTTACATAAGACACCTAATTGTTTTTTGGTTTGCTCTGCAGACTGACAAATGGACACAGCCTTCTGCAGAGTCAAATCACAATCAATTAGTAGCCTCTCACGTGTATTATTACTATTGCAGCCTATCACAAGCCTATCTCCGATTAAAGATTCTTGCAGAGGACCATAGTTACAAGACCTGCTTTTTAATCTGAGGTCAGTGACAAACTCCTCCACTGTCTTATTCAGCTGTATGATGTACTGAAATGATCCACAAGGTTCTTTTAAATAAACTTCTTTATTATATCTGAGCCCTGACACCTGAGCTGCTTTCTGTCTGCTGAGCTCTTCCTGACTGCTCTAGAGCTAATCACTTCCTGGGGCATCAGCTCACTTCTGGTTATCTGACCCTTATGCCTCTGCATTACAGGCTCAGCTCAGCACACAGACCACCCAGACACTCCCATAATGCTGTCCAATAACCATCCAAGATCCCACCCGTCCCAACAGCTCCACCCACAAAATGGTGACAGTCCCCCATTAACCTCTAGATTTGTCTTTGTGAAGAACGCATGCATCAAGCCACTTCTTTCTTCTCTGACAATGTTCCCCAACTCTCAGGATTGATTTGTCCAGCAGGAAAATGCTCCATGCCACACAATCAGGTTAATCAAAATGTGCATAGAGGACAACCAGATCAAGACCCAGTCATGGCCAGCACAATCTCCAGACCTGAACACCATTAAAAACCTCTGGAATGTGATCAAGAGGAAGATGGATGGCCACAATCCACGAAACAAAGCCGAGCCTCTTGATTTATATATATATATATATATATATATATATATATATATATATATATATATATATATATACATACATATATATACACACACATATACATACACACTGTATATTTAAAACTTGAAAGGTAAGCTTTGCAGTTTCATAAAAGCTTAACGGTAGAGTGGGAGTCAAAAATATAGATTAAAAAAATGGCTAAGCTGTAACCTAAGAATTAACTAACATCTAAAGAAGCAAAATCAAAGAAGTCATTCAATATTTGGAAATAGATAGGCCACAAAAGTAAGAGTAAAATTAAATGCACAAGCTTTGTAGCTCCATAAATAATAATATATGATCAATTACAAAAAAAGGCTCTTTTAAATAACATTAACAGTACAAAAAAGAAGCATAAGAAACCTGGAGCATTTATTTCTTGCAGTTTAAGATGGTATAACAAACAGTGTTTTAATGTATGCATGCAGGGGTGGAACTAACAGTGATGCAGAATTCACGACTGCGACCGGGACCATTTTTTTAGTTTCCCTTCATAAACTTTCTTTGACCTGCCATGCTGCCACTTTACTTTGACCTGCCTGTACGGTCACCTGCTTGTCTAAGTCAGTGTCTCCACTCTATAGTCTTTTTTTTAACCGACAGCATTGGAGCAGCTCAGCCACCCAGAACTTCCCATTGACAGCTTTGACGCGCAGATAGACTCCTGACTGACTACACGTGTAGTCAGTAGGGAGTCTGGCAGTCGCAAAGCACAGTTGAGGGCAGCAGACAGTGGCAGCTGAGGCTGAGCTGAATCTGGAACACTGTTAGATAAGCAGGAGGTGAGCAGGGTGGGCTAGTGGGGGAGGGGTAGTGTGTGTAATGTGCACAGGGACATTTGTTAGGCGTACAAGGAGGAGGAGCAAGCTGATGCAGTAGTGTGGAAAGTTTACAGTCTGTCACCAACCCAAAGCACAGACAGATACTCACTAAATACAGAATCTCTGACCACCAGCTGGAAATAGAGACTGGCAGATATCAGGCACAATGGAGACCCAGGGCAGCCAGACAATGTGCACAGTGTGACAGTGGGGACATAGAGACTGAAGCACACTTTCTCTTGTACTGTACAAGATACAAACCCTTAAGGGATAAATACTTCCCAAAAATAATGAAAGAAATAACAGACTTTCCACAGATGTCGGAACAAGAAAGACTATGTGTACTCTTAGGAGAAAACAACAAAGCTACAAGGATAGTAGCAAAATATGTAGCAGACTGTCACATGACCAGAACCCCCAATCAGATTAAATGAACTATCATATTTACCCACTATACTCCTACTTTATAAATTGTTATTGATTTGTTTTATTGTAACATATTACTTTGGCAACACATGTAATAATGTCATGCTAATAAAGTATTCTTGACTTGACTTGACTTGACTTGTATGCAGGGGGCTACAGCAGGGGCACAGGGCAAAGCGAAAGTAATCTGGCTAGGGGAGAGAGTGATTTACAGAGGCTGTTAGTGTACACTATATCACTGCTGTGCACTTAAATCTATAAAGCTCTCTGTCATTCACAGGTGTTTTTTGTCACTTTAGAATGACTGTTAGACTGGGCTGAGAAGTGGTTAAAACTTATTTTCTTTTACTGGGTCCCCAGTTTTTGTAAATGCATTTTTTCAAGGAAAATAAATGTACATTCAATTGTTGGTATGTAAAATAAAATAAAAAAGTTTAGTTTATCATGTGATATTGTGATCACTCCTTGAAACTTTAAAATGTCAGTTTCTTGTTTGAAATCTGAAACCCAATTTCTTAAACCATGCTGCACCTAGCAGGTAAATGGATGTTGTATAGGTGATGGTGGAGGGTGGGTCCTCTGCAAAATAGCTCCATAAAGATAAATATGTCTCTGAATAAATCTATGCTTTCTTAGAACTGTCAGACATTACTATCCATAGATGCACAGTGATCAAACAAATGTGATATGACTATTCAAATAACAATGTATGTTTAGAACTTGAATCTGCTGACATATTTTCATATATTTGACTGTCAGATACTGACCTCTGGTTTAATGTTATTTATTATAGAGTAATAATACATGGAAGTTGTGCATAGCATTGAACAGGGTTTGGGGGTACCTTGTGCATTTACAGCCAGACATACGTGCTAATGTCTACAATATTAAAGGGACACTGTACCCAAAATTTTTCTTTCGTGATTCAGATAGAGCATGACATTTTAAGCAACTTTCTAATTTACTCCTATTATCAAATTTTCTTTATTCTCTTGGTATCTTTATTTGAAATGCAAGAATGTAAGTTTAGATGCCGGCCCATTTTTGGTGAACAACCTGGGTTGTCCTTGCTGATTGGTGGATAATTTCATCCACCAATAAAAAAGTACTGTCCAGAGTACTGAAACCAAAAAAAAGCTTAGATGCCTTCTTTTTCAAATAATGATAGCAAGAGAACGAAGAAAAATTGATAATAGGAGTAAATTACAAAGTTGCTTAAAATTGCATTCTCTTTCTGAATTACAAAAGAAAAAAATTGGGTTCAGTGTCCCTTTAACTATTTTCTAATAACTACAAAACATAGAAATTATAGCTTAGGTGTATGTACACACACACACACACACACACACACATATTTATATATATATATATATATATATATATATATATATTATATATATATTATATATATATTATATATATATATATATATATATATTATATATATATATATATATATATATATGTGTGTGTGTGTGTGTGTGTTTGTATGAGGAACTGTGCTGCATTATCGCAGTCCCACACAGTAAATATACATTACAGTGTTAAAGGGACACTCAATCAAAATTAAACTTTCATTATTCAGATAGCGCATGCTATTTTTAACAACTTTCCAATTTACTTTCATTAACTAAACGTGCACACAGTCTTTTTGGATTTAAACTTTTTGAGTCACCAGCTCCTACTGAGCATGTGCAAGAATAAGTGTGTATGCATTTGTGAATGGCTGATGGCTGTCACATGGTACAGGGGGAGTGGAAAAAGACATAACTTTTAAAATTGTCAGAAAAAAAATCTACTACTCATTTGAAGTTCAGACTAAGTGCTATTGCATTATCTTGTTATCTTGCATTTGTTGATTATGCAAATCTACTGTGTTGACTGGTCCTTTAAATTCATACATTTATACTGCCTACAGAATATAGAAATGCAGTTATAGATAGGTTGTATTTACCTGTCCCAGCTGAGCTTATATAGCTACTAGAAGAAGCCCAAATCTTGCAATGTCTTAGAGGTGAGTGCAGATTAAGACAGTCACTGACATCTATAACAAAATGTTCCTCTCTCTTCATGTGTTCTTGATAAGTTCAATGATAGCTCCCATGTTAGTGAAAAAAAAGAAAAAACAAGCATGCCAAGACAAAATTAAGGCAGTTATAATTGTGGTAGCGAAATCACAAAAAAGAAGTCCTACAACACGTTCAGCATGTTTTAGCCAACTCCTTGTTTGTTGTGACACAAATGCATTTCTCTAGGGTTGGATGGCAATATGGAAAAACTGCAATGTAAACAGCCTCTCTGGCATTGTGAGACACTTTAGTGTTAACTCTGTTATATCCCTTTTGGTCACTCCATATATTGTCACAAGTGAGACTCAGCAAGGAGGACCAGCACTGTAATCCTCCTCTTACCACCCCTGTAGAGATCTTGCTAGAGGTTTCCTTCACCAGACCTGCATAGAACACCATAGTTCTAAAGGTATATATACTCTGCACCATCTCCACTAGAGGGGAATCATTGGGGATGCTAAAACCAGGTCCAAGGAAAGGGAAGATTCCGGAGTGCTATAGAACTTGTCTCTATTAACTATGCAACTTGTCTCTTAATCCCAGTAGAAGAAGAAGAAAATGTGCATCAAATTCCATCGCTATGAGGGATAGACACAGTGATGCTTCCAGAAAAAGAGAGAATATTCCATATGCTGCCTTGTAGGCTAGGGGAATACTTGGCACTGCCATGCCACTGAGACCTTCTTTTGACGATTCCCTGCCTTGTTCTCAATTAGAGTCCACCAAAAACAAACAGCAACAATGATCCACTCCATCCATCAGAAATATATTTGCAATAAAAAATTGTGGATGCTACCTTAAATAAAAAAAAAATTGCAACCAGTAAGATGGCCTCAAAGAAAGGTTTTATCCTCATAATCCGTAAAAACTGCTTGGTAGCTCGATGTGCAAGGCAACTAGTGTCATTTATTTTCTCTGTCACAAATTTATTCTTCTGCCAGTCGTTTCCCCACAGTGATCTTTGGTGGCAAATATCAAGACAATATGCAATAAAAACAAAACACACAAACAAGGCAGATAGAACAAGCACAGATCAGTGTTAAGTGTCAGTTGTAAACAGACTGGACTTGATTTTCCTGTGGATGTAGAGAATGCTCAGACTATTGATTTGCTCCCATAGTGAGCCAAATGTATTTCTTTCATACAGGTGATGACATTACTCCTGGGAGTTACTCTTCCTGACGACTAGGAGGGAAAGATTCCCAAACCCCAAGAGCTCTATAAAACCCCTCCCACCTTACTGGAAACTTCTTGTGTAATTCTCATGGGAATTTAGTCACAAGCCTGCCACAAATGTCCTAGGCACTGGCCCATTGCCTCTTTAGTATACTCCTATTTCATATACTCTACTGATATAGTTCAGCATTGGTTTGGCTTACTATTGGTTTCCCAGTAGTTTAGTGTCTAATGGTAAGTATTGTTTTAAATATTTGGCACTCTATAAGCTTTTTATAGCACCTCTGAAAATTATCTCAGTCATCTCTCCCACCTCCTGTCCTGTCCCCATAGCCCCCTTCTTTCCAAGACATCAATGAACAAATTCTATCATATTAATCGGTATGTCTTCAGACCTGAGGAAGAGAGGAATCTTAAAAGCTTGTCTTTTACTATGTAATGTTAGTCCAATAAAAAAAAAAAAAATGTATTATTGCATACTTCAATACTCGTTATTTTGATATTCAACTACTGGACTAATAGGTCTACTACAATCTATATACATATTATATATATATATATATATATATATATATAGTATTGAGACAGTTATTTTATTATGTTAATTTCCTCTAAATTGTTAACACGTTTTGGGCATCCACCAAGCGTTTTTTTTTCCTGCATGTCAACTTTCGGGTCTGCACACATCAGGATAGCGCACATAAGCCCTACATATAGTGTTTTATTATTTTCCTGCACGTTGGTTTTCAAGATTATACGTGGTGAGCCTAGTATGTTTTTAAAGCGCTTCTCTTGGAGGAGGTCTTAACTTTAGCTCATTTATGTGACACGTTTAAATGCATTCAGACTAGTTTATTGCTGCTCTTTCTTCTAAGGGTATTACTGCTCCTTCGGTTTGTTCATAACAGGGGACTTCTACAGATTTTGCTCCTGGAGTTAAGGGGTGCATCCGTTCAACAGTATCTGAAATGTTGGCAGCTATGCAGCCTTCAAGTGAAAAAAAGTCAGTTCATAATTTGCCTTCTACTAGCGCTAAGCCTGCTGAGGTTAATGCTTCTGCTAACACTTAAGTTTTTCCTGATTATCAGGGTCCTACCTCTGATCCAGGGGTCAAGTCCTACAAAAAAAAATAATTGGGAACTCGCCAAGACTTCTACCCCCCACAATTAATATTGTTTTATACACAAACGCACACTATGTATATAATCTACACACTTTGGTTAATGAAAGCAAATTAAAACCAATGAAGGGTTAAATGGTTTCCTTTGGGCACGAGAATACTTCTCTGTCACAGAATCTCACACACTTAAGGTGCAGTAGTCCTATTTCTGCTGAGGGTAGCTAAATAACCCCAGAGCAAGCTACACAGAAATGTAAGCACCATGTGTTACACACAGTGTGGGGTGATGACACAGCAGGACCACTGTCAGGCTTGCATTAAGAGCTTGGTAGGAAGTGTTACTGCCCGTTACTAAACGATCTCACTATCCCTCTAACCAGACTGTGCTCCAGCTCCTCCCACCAGAAGTGTTTACTGAAGCATTTCTGATCTGTCCAGGGGGAACTTAGTTCCACCTGCAAAAATATTTCAGGAACTCTATTCCCATGCGTTCCCACTATACTTGACCCCTGCTCTGATCATGTATCAGAGTCATCCTTTTTTGTGTGTAATGATCATATTCATTCTCTTTTAAAAGGAGATTTTGCTTACTTAAGGGGTTAAAGATCCTAAAGTAGCTGAGGATGTCTAAATTATTCAGATTTAATTTATAAACCCTTCTAAGGTTTTCCATGTCCCTGACGATGTCTGTCATAGTGTCTAGGGAATGGTCTAAACCAGGTAGTCCCTTTAATCCTTCTGCAAGGTTTAAGAAAATGTATCCTCCTGTACCTGCTTCTAATATTGAGCTTCGGGAAATAGTCCCTATAGTGGATGGTGTTTAAGGAGAATACATAAAAACTCTTTAAATGTATCAGTTAAAATCCACTTTTAATTCCATGTTTTAAAAACAAAAGAAAAAGGGTACTTATGAATAAATTATTAAAGAAGAGAGATTTTTTTTTAATGACATACTAATACTAAGTAAAATAGCAATATTACAGAAAATCACCGAGCATCATGATGATCGTAGGTTGGATTTTGAAAAACAGTTTTATCAAACTTTGTATATGCTTAATGTGGAACTAAGAGGAAGATCACTAAATATCAGAGGAACTGTCGGGACTATGATCTGGATGTTTATAATTGAAATAAAAATAGTGGCTGTAGAAAGGTTACTTTCAGTCAAAGCAGTTTTGGCTCCTTAACTTCAGAAGATTCATGCTCCTCTACATCAGTGAATTCAGATGGTAAAGAGTTGGGCGTTAGATCTACTGAATTCAATAGTACAACTAAAGGCAATACTAATATAGCTAGAAATCCTAGCAGGACAAGAAGTGGTGGAGTCATGGAGAAAAAAAAAAAAAAATGGTAAGAAGAACTAAATGTTAATACTCTGTCAGATGTGGAACTCTCGCTACAGCAGAAACTGGTTCTGTCATAGGGACTTTGTTTTGCACTTTCAGAGAACTTTAATCTGTTTAATACACTGATTGATTTTACATATAATACGTATAAACGTAATATCTAACTGAAAAAAACATTTTGCCGATATGGATAGAGCTTATCGGCAAGATAGAAAACATTGTTATTTACTTGCAGAGAACAGTGAAGCATTCTGAAAGAATCAATTTTGATGAACAATGTGACATGTTTAGTTACTAAAGCAAAATGAGAAAAATACTTATTTTTATCCAACACGATCAAGAGGTAATTTGATAGAAGTGTTTTATACTATAGTAGGAGAGGAATTGAGAAAATTAAATGAGAGGATTTATTACTGTGATTTCTCGCTTCTCTAAGATGAATAAACAGGAGTGGAAAGTGCTAAGAGAATTGAAAGATTTGGAAAATAGTGATTTTCAACTGTGCCAAGGGAGGTATGGAAGTGGTTTTGGACTGTGCAGTTTATATAAAAGAAGCCAACAGACAGCTTGGCGATACTGGACTAAAGATTTTTGGTTCCTCAGACAAAAGGTTACTTTTCTGGGGGGTAAAAATACATTCAGTTTCCATAAGACTAACAGATCAGAATAGGCTGAGGCTGGTTGCAGCCCATATAAACCTTCAGTCTTAAAGGGACACTGAACCCCATTTTTTTTTTAATGATTCAGATAGAGCGTGCAATTTTATGCAACTTTCTAATTTACTCCTATTATCAAATTTTCTTCATTCTCTTGATATATTTATTTAAAATGCAAGAATGTAAGTTTAGATGCCGGCCCATTTTCGGTTAACAACCTGGGTTGTTTTTGCTGATTGGTGGATAAATTCATCCACCAATGAACAAGTGCTTTCCAGGGTTTCTGATCCAAACAAATAGCTTAGATGCCTTCTATTTCACATAAAGATAGCAAGAGAACAATGAAAAATTGAAATAGGAGTAAATTAGAAAGTTGCATGCTCTATCTGAATCATGAAAGAAAGTAATTTGTGTTCAGTGTCCCTTTAAGGATTTATAAATAATTTTGTTTTTCATCTTTGTGTGTTAGTTATATTTACAAAGAAAGTAAAAACATAAAAAATATATAAAAATTATTAACTGGAAAAACTTCTTTAATTGGAAAAAACAAAAAAAAACCCCAAAACATTCATATTTAATGGTTATTGTAGTGTTAATTAACCGGCCAAATATATTATTTATTTTAGTGTTAAGTGGAAACAAAATTATTATTAAATGTATTTATTGTAGTGTTGATTAACTGGAAAAAGCTTCTTTAATTGGGAAGAAAAAAAAAAAATATTATTCTGCTGATCAAAAACTCACCAGCATGGTGAGAAATCAAAAGCTTTTGGGATTTTTTTGAGCATTATATTACAATGTAGACGTATCAACTTTATTTAGCTATGCAGGATACTTGATATGAACAACTCACAAGGTAAACTTTGCTTTTCTAAAGCTCTTTAAAAACAAAACAAAAAAAAAACACCACCACACGACTTCACAGTACTGATGAGACTGAATCGAAGAGCTTTAGATTGGGCCCCAGGTAAGGGGAGAAACAGAGACATTAAAAGTAGTTATGTTCTTTATACAAAATTTATTTAAACTCAGACTGTTTAGATATTTGCTCAACTACATATTTCATAAAGATAACAATAAGTGCAATGATAGCAATAGCATTTAAAGAAACAACTGTGATAAACAGACAGGACCCAAATAAGTTAGAATCATTTAACACTGGTAGGGAATCCTGTAACACTGCCAGGGATTTGTTATAGTCTTGCTTGATCACCAAAAGTGGCCCTAGAATGGCAATGCCATATTCTTCCATGGGTTTTGGATCTGTAAGGAAAAAAAAAAAAAATGTATAAAATAAAAATACTGCCATAGATACTTTATTCATCTAGATTTTGTTATGACAATTAGATACTGCAGTTTAGACAGAGAACTCTGCCATTCGCAGCTAAGTATATTTGCAGCTCTTGATTAATTCACGGATATGGTCTTGGTTGGAAACAGCAATGCTTTGCAACCATTAAAATTGATTTCTACGATGTAAAATGAAAGAGCAGCAGTTATACAGATTTAGTTTTATTTTTTTGTCCCCGAAAAAGTAAATGTGGTTTAATTGTAACATACAATCAGGCTCCCCATGCAAGACCCACTCAAATGCTCATTGAGCGACAGGAACAAGTCAAGACAAAAATGTGATTCATTCAGCACAATCACCAATACATTTTCAAACAAACTCTTTTAGATAGAACAGAACATTTGAGTGCGTCTCTTTAAGAAGAACTATTTAACCTTTTAGTAGGGGGTCAAACAGTTTACAAGCACTTACTTAATAAAACACTGATTGATTAGAATGTCCCTTGAAGTCAGGAAGTATGACAACGTTGAAAAAGGTTTCAAAACAGTAAAGTATGATATTATGCTGCCATTAAAGTGATGGTAAATCCTAGCGTTTGTGAAACGCTAGGATTTACTAGTGGAACAAATAAAGGAGACTTTTCCCATCAAGTATAAAATACTTCATGCTAAAAGTTCCTTTATTTGTTTGAAGCTTTTGCCGCACTGAGCTCCTCAGGCAGCCCACAGCAGAACGCTATTTTGCTTTGAGGTGACATTTCCACCTCCA
This sequence comes from Bombina bombina, assembly GCF_027579735.1. Taxonomy (NCBI): domain Eukaryota; kingdom Metazoa; phylum Chordata; class Amphibia; order Anura; family Bombinatoridae; genus Bombina; species Bombina bombina. The sequence continues at coordinate 865,369,969 of NC_069504.1, forward strand.
ATAGCCGTGCATGGCATTAGCTGGCTCGCATGGCTATTGAAGGTGGAAACGTCACCTCACAGCAAAATAGCATTCTGTCATGGGCTGCCTGAGGCCCTCAGCCAGTCGAACACTTCAAACAAATAAAAGGAATTTTCAGCATGAAGTATTTGATAGCATTTCACAAATTCTAGGATTTACCATCACTTTAAGGGGCCCATTTATCATGCTCCGAATGGAGCTTGAGGGCCCGTGTTTCTGGCTAGCCTGCAGGCTCGCCAGAAACACCAGTTATGAAGCAGCTGCTCCATAAGACCGCTGCTCCATAACTTGTCTGCCTGCTCTTAACAGGCGGACAGACATCACTGCAATTCAACCCGATCGAGTACGATCGGGTTGATTGACAAATCTGCAGGGGGTGGCTTTGTACAAGCAGCTCACAAGAGCTGCTGGTGCAATGCTGAATACAGAGAGCTTATTGCTCTCCGCATTTAGCGAGGTCTGTTGGACCTGATCCACACTTTCGGATCAGGTCCGAAAAACATTTGTTAAATAGGGGCCTAAGTCTAAGTATATTAAACTCACCAGGATTAGCCTGTCTCTTTACCCTTCTACCACCAGGATAATATTGGCTCACTCTCCTGGTTTGACTAGCAAAATCCACACAGTTTCCAGTATCACAGCACATGCAGATGTCACTGATGCCTTCAAGAGGGGACCAGCTGTGGAGGGAAGCATTGGAATAGCATGAAAAGCAGAACCATTTTAAGCATCTTTCATAGCTTCCTAAGTATTGAGATTTCCATTATAGCCTGAATAATATTTTTTTTGAAGTGACAGTAAAGGCGAAAGAGGACTGTGGGCAAAGCCACTCAGACAAGCAGACGAGGCATTTAGTCCGTTTCCTGCTAATACACATTAATTCCAATATGTGCTAATTTACAGCACTGGTGGAGCAAATAACTTAAGACTACTGTACAAGTGACTGCATGATAACAGTTTGGGTTTATCAGCAATTTACACTGACTATCATAAAAAGCTTTGAAAAACAAAAACATAAATTTTAAATTACAAAGAAGAAAACAAAAAAGAAGTTTCACCGTTAGGAATTTAGGCTAAAGATTCACAGCAAATAGCCATGCTTAGGGGGTTCCACTAACACCCTCTTGTGGTCCCAACCCCCCTTTCCACTTTTACTGCCTTCCCTTAGTAATCACCCCTCCCTAGGGTGCAGTACCACCCACTTTGAGAACCATGGCTATAAAGAATCATATCTTAATTGATTAACAGGCGTTCTAAATACTGGACTACTATAAATAAAAAATAAAATGATTAATGTTGTGTGGTGGATCCCTGATTTAACTAAATTTACTTTAGCTGATGCATACCATTTGACTACAACTTACTATGAGAAAAATAGATTTTAAAGACGACTTTTAGCTAGTGCCAATTTATTGCAGATGTTCATAGTCCACATTAAAATCACTTACGTGTTGTTGATTTTGCTGAAAGAACAGGCCTTGTTCATAGGATCTGGGGTTTGTGTGGCTGCAGTAGCCTTTAGCTTACAGGTTATATAGATCTAGAAAGAAAGTGGAAATATATATATATATATATATATATATATATATAAATATCCCTAGTGCAGAAAAAATTAGCTTTTCTCACCGTGGAGACATTGGTCATAGGAAATCTGAAAACATCAACTGCAAACTGGATCTTGTCTGGCTGGGACCTTGGACTTCTAAATGCAGAGGATGAATCTTCTTGCTTTCCATCCAACAAGCATCTGTAATAGCATTTGTAACACTAGCATATGCTAAAGAGCAGCAGTGGCCTAAAGTTGTGGTCTACTAGTGAATGAGGAAATCACAACATTCTCTATTTGATCTAATATAACCAACAAACAGTGCATTGCTATTATGTATGTTTATACAATCATGTTTGTAGTTTTTTTATTCTAACTATTTATGTTATTTCTAACCTTGAGGCTATTTTACAAGATTCATAGAAAGCCAATACTGCAAGTTCTTGCCTTACTAGAAGATAGCTGGTACCCCTGCCTTTTATTGCTCTTCAGCATGTGCCACAGATTCTCATTAAATTGTTTAGTTCCTACTACCATTAGTAGTGAATCCAAGGGGGGGGGGGGTGGTATTGAACATCTACACAAACTCAAAACTATAAAGCACAATCCATTAGTTAGACGTTATGTAACTTTCAGTGTTGTCCATATGTCCCTTACCAAAAGGTATATAGTTCCCATTTCATTAAAGTACGGCCACCCTTGTTGTAGGTCTTACCCATTTAGAGCAATGAGGTCATAATGAGGATTTGAGTTGGCATCTGGAGATAATGTGGCCACACAACTGTCAACAAACACAGTCATAAGCACATGGTTGGCAGTTCCAACAGAAGCTTCAATATGGAAAGCATCACCTAGTTGGAAGATGGTAGAGGTTCTCGGAGCACTCCAGTCATCTGGAAAAGCATACTGTTAGATCGAAAAGCAGATTCTTCACTTCAAAAAGCAGACTTACATACTTACCATTCATGAGCTCCAAGGTGAAGGATAGAGTTTCTTCAGCAGATACAGTAGAAGAAAAGGGAAACCATGTTGGTTGGATGGCATTACTGCTCACATTTTGATGTCTGTTAGGAGAGGGAAAAAATCCCAGATCAGTAAAAATGGCAAGAATCTTAAATTACAGTTTCACAAATAAGTTTTTTCCCCCCTCTAAAAAACATAATGTATGTAAGAATTTACCTGATAAATTCATTTCTTTCATATTGGCAAGAGTCCATGAGCTAGTGACGTATGGGATATACAATCCTACCAGGAGGGGCAAAGTTTCCCAAACCTCAAAATGCCTATAAATACACCCCTCACCACACCCACAATTCAGTTTAACGAATAGCCAAGTAGTGCGGTGATAAAGAAAGGAGTAAAAAGCATCAACAAAGGAATTTGAAAATAATTGTGCTTTATACAAAAAAAAACATAACCACCATAAAAAAGGGTGGGCCTCATGGACTCTTGCCAATATGAAAGAAATGAATTTATCAGGTAAATTCTTACATAAATTAGGTTTTCTTTCATGTAATTGGCAAGAGTCCATGAGCTAGTGACGTATGAGATATCAATACCCAAGATGTGGAACTCCACGCATGAGTCACTAGAGAGGGAGGGATAAAAATAAAAAGCCATTTTCCGCTGAAAAAATAATTCACAACCCAAATTATAAGTTTATTCTTTAATGACAAGAAAAACTTAACATAAGCAGAAGAATCAAACTGAAACAGCTGCCTGAAGAACTTTTCTACCAAAAACTGCTTCTGAAGAAGCAAATACATCAAAACGGTAAAATTTAGTAAATGTATGCAAAGAGGACCAAGTCACCGCTTTGCAAATCTGATCAACTGAAGCTTCATTCTTAAAACCCACGAAGTGGAGACTGATCTAGTAGAATGAGCTGTAATTTTGAGGCAGGGCCTGACCCGACTACAAATAATCTTGATGAATCAAAAGCTTTAACCAACAAGCCAAGGAAATAGCAGAAGCCTTCTGACCTTTCCTAGAACCAGAAAAAAAAAAACAAATAGGCTAGAAGTCTTCCAGAAATCTTTAGTAACTTCAACATAATATTTCAAAGCTCTCACCACATCCAAAGAATGTAAGGATCTTTCCAAAGAATTCTTAGGATTAGGACACAAGGAAGGGACAACAATTTCTCTACTAATGTTAGAATTCACAACTTTAGGCAAAAATTTAAATGAAGTCCGCAAAACAGCCTTATCCTGATGAAAAATCAGAAAAGGAGATTCACAAGAAAGAGCAGATAGCTCAGAAACTCTTCTAGCAGAAGAGATGGCCAAAAGGAACAACACTTTCCAAGAAAGTAGTTAAATGTCCAAAGAATGCATAGGTTCAAATGGAGGAGCCTGTAACGCCTTCAAAACCAAATTAAGACTCCAAGGAGGAGAAATTGATTTAATGACGGGCTTAATACGAACTAAAGTCTGTACAAAACAGTGAATATCAGGAAGTTTAGCAATCTTTCTATGAAATAAAAAAAAGGGCAGAGATTTGTCCCTTCAAGGAACTTGCAGACAAACCCTTATCCAAACCATCCTGAAGAAACTGTTGAATTCTAGGAATTCTGAAAGAATGCCAAGAAAATTTATGAGAAGAACACCAGGAAATGTAGGTCTTCCAAACTCGATAATAAATATTCCTAGAGACAGGATTTACGAGCTTGTAACATAGTATTAATCACAGAGTCAGATAAACCTCTATGACTTAGTACTAAGCGTTCAATTTCCATACCTTCAAATTTAATGATTTGAGATCCTGATGGAAAAACTGACCTTGAGATAGTAGGTCCGGCCGTAACGGAAGTGGCCAAGGTTAGCAAATGAACATCCGAACAGGATTCCCTACCAGTGTTAAATGATTCTAACTTATTTGGGTCCTGTCTGTTTATCACAGTTGTTTCTTTAAATGCTATTGCTATTATTGCACTTATTGTTATCTTTATGAAATATGTAGTTGAGCAAATATCTAAACAGTCTGAGTTTAAATAAATTTTGTATAAAGAACATAACTACTTTTAATGTCTCTGTTTCTCCCCTTACCTGGGGCCCAATCTAAAGCTCTTCGATTCAGTCTCATCAGTACTGTGAAGTCGTGTGGTGTTTTTTTTTTGTTTTGTTTTTAAAGAGCTTTAGAAAAGCAAAGTTTACCTTGTGAGTTGTTCATATCAAAAGTATCCTGCATAGCTAAATAAAGTTGATACGTCTACATTGTAATATAATGCTCAAAAAAATCCCAAAAGCTTTTGATTTCTCACCATGCTGGTGAGTTTTTGATCAGCAGAATAATATTTTTTTTTTTTCTTCCCAATTAAAGAAGCTTTTTCCAGTTAATCAACACTACAATAAATACATTTAATAATAATTTTGTTTCCACTTAACACTAAAATAAATAATATATTTGGCCGGTTAATTAACACTACAATAACCATTAAATATGAATGTTTTGGGTTTTTTGTTTGTTTTTTCCAATTAAAGAAGTTTTTCCAGTTAATAATTTTTATATATTTTATGTTTTTACTTTCTTTGTAAATATAACTAACACACAAAGATGAAAAACAAAATTATTTATAAATCCTTAAAGGGACACTGAACACAAATTACTTTCTTTCATGATTCAGATAGAGCATGCAACTTTCTAATTTACTCCTATTTCAATTTTTCATTGTTCTCTTGCTATCTTTATGTGAAATATAAGGCATCTAAGCTATTTGTTTGGTTCAGAAACCCTGGAAAGCAGAGACATGATTTACGAGCTTGTAACATAGTATTAATCACAGAGTCAGATAAACCTCTATGACTTAGTACTAAGCGTTCAATTTCCATACCTTCAAATTTAATGATTTGAGATCCTGATGGAAAAACGGACCTTGAGATAGTAGGTCCGGCCGTAATGGAAGTGGCCAAGGTTAGCAAATGAACATCCGAACAAGATCCGCATACCAAAACCTGTGTGGCCACACTGGAGCCACCAGCAACACAAACGATTGTTCCATCATGATTTTGGATATCACTCTTGGAAGAAGAACTAGAGGCAGAAAAATGTAAGCAGGATAACACCAAGGACGTGTCAGCGCATCCACTGCTTCCGCCTGAACATCCTTGGACCTGGACAGGTATCTGGGAAGTTTCTTGTTTAGATGAGAGGCCATGAGAACTATCTGATCACATCTGAACAATCTGAGAAAACACATCTGGATGGAGACACCACTCCCCTGGATGTAAAGTCTGACGGCTGAGATAATCCGCCTCCCAATTGTCTACACCTGGGATATGCACCACAGAGATTAGACAGGAGCTGGATTCCGCCCAAACAAGTATCCGAGATACTTCTTTCATAGCTTGGGGACTGTGAGTCCCACCCTGATGATTGACATATGCCACAGTTGTGATATTGTCTGTCTGAAAGCAAATGAACGGTTCTCTCTTCAACAGAGGCCAAAACTGAAGAGCTCTGAAAATTGCACGAAGTTCTAAAATATTGATCAGTAATCTCGCATCTTGAGATTTCCAAACCCCTTGTGCTGTAAGAGATCGCCAAACAGCTCCCCAACCTGAAAGACTTGGTTGGCCGAACAAAGGAAGCCCCTTGAACTAAACGCTGGTGATTTAACCACCATGTCAGAGAATGTCAAATATTGGGATTTAAGGATATTAACTGATATCTTTGTATAATCCCTGCACCATTGATTCAACATGCAAAGCTGGAGAGGTCTCATTTGAAAATGAGCAAAAGGAATCGCGTCCGATGCTGCATTCATGAGGCCTAAAACTTCCATGCACATAGCCACTGAAGGGAATCACTGAGACTGAAGGTGCCGACAGGCTGCAACCAATTTCAAACGTCTCTTGTCTGTTAGAGACAGAGTCATGGACACTGAATCTATCTGGAAACCTAAAAAGGTGACCCTTGTCTGAGGAATCGAGAAACTTTTGGTAAATTGATCCTCCAACCATGTCTTTGAAGAAACACTAGTTGATTCGTGTGAGATTCTGCAGAATGTAAAGACTGAGCTAGTACCAAGATATTGTCCAAATAAGGAAACACCGCAATACCCTGCTCTCTGATTACATAGAGTAGGGCACATAGAACCTTGGAAAAGATTCTTGGAGCTGTTGCTAGGAGAAATTGAAGAGCAACAAATTGGTAATTCTTGTCTAGAAAAGAGAATCTCAGGAACTGATAATGTTCTGGATGAATCGGAATATGAAGGTATGCATCCTGCAAGTCTACTGTAGACATATAATGTCCTTGCTGAAGAAAAGGCTGAATAGTCCTTATAGTCACCATCTTGAAAGTTGGTACTCTTACATAGCGATTCAACATTTTCAGATCCAGAACTTGTCTGAATGAATTTTCCTTCTTTGGGACAATGAATAGATTTGAATAAAACCCCAGACCCTATTCCTGAAAAGGAACCGGTATTATTACCCCTGAAGACTCCAGGTCTAAAACACACTTCAGGAAAGCCTGAGCTTTTACTGGATTTGCTGGGATACACGAGAGAAAGAATCTTCTAACAGGAGGTCTTACTCTGAATCCTATTCGATAACCTTGAGAGACAATGCTCTGAATCCATTGATTTTGGACAGAATTTATCCAAAAATCCTTGAAAAACCTTAATTTGCCCCCTACCAGCTAAAGCTGGAATGAGGGCTGCACCTTCATGTGGACTTAGGGGCTGACTTTGGTTTCTTAAATGGCTTGGATTTATTCCAATTTGAGGAAGGCTTCCAATTGGAAGCAGATTCCTTGGGGAAGGATTAGATTTTTGTTGCTTATTTTGACTAAAAGAACGAAAACTGTTAGAAGCCTTAGATTTTTATCCTGAGGCAGAAAAACCCATTTTCCTCCAGTAACAGTTGAAATAGAATCCGACTGAGAACCAAATAAATTATTACCTTGGAAAGAAAGAGATAATAATCTAGAATTAGATGTCATATCAGCATTCCAAGATTTAAGCCACAAAGCTCTTCTAGCTAAAATAGCTAAAGACATGGATCTAACATAAATTTTGATATAAAAAATGGCATCACAAATAAAATGATAAGCATGTTACAGTAAACTAACAATGCTAGATATGTCAGAATCCAACTCTTGTTGCGCTAAATTCTCCAACCAAAAAGTTGATGCAGCCGCAACATCAGCCAAAGAAATTGCAGGCCTGAGAAGATGACCTGAATATAAATAGGCTTTCCTTAGATATGATTCATGTTTCCTATCTAAAGGATCTTTAAACTAAGTACTGTCTTCCATAGGAATAGTGGTACGTTTAGCAAGAGTAGAAATAGCCCCATCAACTTTGGGGATTTTTTTCCCAAAACTCTATAGAAATTGCTGGTAAAGGATACAATTTTTTAAACCTTGAAGGAATAGGAGTACCTGGCTTATTCCATTCCTTAGAAATCATATCAGAAATAGGAAACACCTCTGGAGTAACCACAGGAGGTTTAAAAACAGCATTTAAATGCTTACTAGTTTTAATGTCAAGAGGACTAGCTTCCTCAATATCCAAAGTAATTAACACTTCTTTTAACAAATAACAAATATATTCTATTTTAAACAAATAAGTAGATTTGTCAGTGTCAATATCTGAGGAAGGATCTTCTGAATCAGATCCTCATCAGAGGAGGATACATCATTATGTTGCCAGTCATTTGAAATTTCTTCAAAATTTATGAGAATTTTTAAAAGACCTTTTTTGTTTATTAGAAGGCGGAAATGCAGACAAAGCCTTCTGAATAGAATCAGTAAAATTCTTTAAAATTCATAGGTATATCATGTACATTAGAAGTTGAAGGAACTGCAACTGGCAATGCACTATTACTGATGGATACATTCTCTGCGTGTAAAAGTTTATCATGACAACTATTACAAATGACATTCAGAGATATAAATTTCCACAATCTTACAACAAATGCACTTAGCTTTGGTAGAACCGATGTCAGGCAGCAACGTTCCAACAGATACTAAGGAGGCAGGATCAGATTGAGACATCTTGCAAAATGTAAAAGAAAAAACATAAAGCAAAATTATCAATTTCCTTATATGACAGTTTCAGGAAATAGAAAAAAAATGCAAACAGCATAGCCCTCTGACATAGAGAAAGGCAAGAGGCAAACAGCAATGGGGTATAAAACTACTGAAAAATTTGGCGCCAAGTATGACGCCCAACGTGAGAGAATTTATTTTGGTGCCAACAACATCCGGAAATGACACACTTGCGTTACTAACGACGCAACCGTGTGTAAGACTCCCGTGTCAACTACAACGCTGGAAGTGACGAACTAGCATCAACGAATGTACTTTTTGCGCCAAAAAAATTCTCGTGCCAAGAATGACACAATAAAGTCTAGCATTTGGCGCACCCGTGGGCCTAATGCTGCCCGCAATTTGAAAGTAAAAAGTCAATTTGAAAAAAAGACTAAACCCCAGGTAAGAAAAAAATATTTCTTAATATGTTCAATTTCCCAAATATGAAACTGACAGTCTGCACAAGGAAATACATGAACCTGACTCATGGCAAATATAAGTTCAATATATATATTTAGAACTTTATATAAATGCATAAAATGCCAGACCATAGCTGGGGTGTCTTATGTAATAAAAAACATACTTACCAAAAAGACACCCATCCACATATAGCAGATAGCCAAACCAGTACTGAAACAGTTATCAGTAGAGGAAATTGTAAATTGAGAGTATATCGTCAATCTGAAAAGGGAGGTAGGAGATGAATCTCTACAACCGATAACAGAGAACCTATGAAATAGATCTCTCGAGAGGAAAACCATTGCATTCAATGAGTGATAGTCTCCACATCCCTCTGACATTCGCTGAACTCTGAGAGGAACCGGGCTTCAAAATGCTGAGAAGTGCATATCAACGTAGAAATCTTAGCACAAACTTACTTCACCACCTCCATAGGAGGCAATGTTTGTAAAACTGAATTGTGGGTGTGGTGAGGGGTGTATTTATAGGCATTTTGAGGTTTGGGAAACTTTGTCCCTAAAAACACATCCTATATTGAAAAACAGAGAAACTGTAAGGAAATCCCAAATTAGCGTAACTACTAATAGTGACTGAAATTGCCACAAAGAGTAAACAATGTAATGATTGCTGTCAGCTTTTCTCACTTTAGTGAGAAAAGCTGACAGCAATCATTACATTGTTTACTCTTTGTGGCAATTTCAGTCACTATTAGTAGTAACGCTAATTTGGGATTTCCTTACAGTTTCTCTGTTTTTCAATATAGGATGTGTTGTTTTTAGGGTTGTATATCCGTGCTTTTATTTTTTACTTTTCATATATTTTTTTGTGCATATGATATATTAACCATTTTAGCAGATAATATTCTGTCATTGTGTATTTTACATTTACCTTAGGGAGACGTCACTTTTTATAAATCAACTATTGTATATTGTTTTATTTCAATATTGATTTTATTAAAACTTATAGGCCTAGATTTGGAGTTTGGCGGTAAAAGGGCTGTTAACGCTCCGCGGGCTTTTTTCTGGCCGCACCATAAAATTAACTCTGGTATAGAGAGTTCAAACAAATGCTGCGTTAGGCTCCAAAAAAGGAGCGTAGAGCATTTTTACCGCAAATGCAACTCTCGATACCAGAGTTGCTTACGGACGATCCGATCAGCCAATAGAATGCGAGCTCAATCTGATTGGCTGATTGGATCAGCCAATCGGATTGAACTTGATTCTGATTGGCTGATGCCATCAGCCAATCAGAAAATTCCTACCTTAATTCCGATTGGCTGATAGAATCCTATCAGCCAATCGGAATTCGAGGGACGCCATCTTGGATGACGTCCCTTAAAGGAACCGTCATTAGTCGGGAGACAACTGAAGAAGAGGATGGATCCGCGTCGCCTGCTTCAAGATGGACCCGCTCCGCACCGGATGGAAGAAGATCGAAGATGCCGCTTGGAGAAGATGTTTGCCGGTCCGGATGTCCTCTTCTTGCCGGATAGGAGGAAGACTTTGGAGCCTCTTCTGGACCTCTTCAGCACCGGATGATGGATCGCCAACCCCCGCTTGGGTTGGATGAAGATGTTGGAGCCAGGACGGATCGGTGATACCTGGATGGTGAAGACAAGGTAGGAAGATCTTCAGGGGCTTAGTGTTAGGTTTATTTAAGGGGGGTTTGGGTTAGATTAGGGGTATGTGGGTGGTGGGTTATTGTATTTATTCTTTTACAGGCAAAAGAGCTGAAATTCTTGGGGCATGCCCCGCAAAGGGCCCTGTTCAGGGCTGGTAAGGTAAAAGAGCTTGTAACTTTTTTAATTTAGAATAGGGTAGGGAATTTTTTATTTTGGGGGGCTTTGTTATTTTATTAGGGGGCTTAGAGTAGGTGTAATTCGTTTAAAATTGTTGTAATATTTTTCTTATGTTTGTAAATATTTTTTTATTTTTTGTAACTTAGCTAGTTTATTTAATTGTATTTATTTGTAGGAATTGTGTTTAATTAATTTATTGATAGTGTAGTGTTAGGTTAATTGTAGGTAATTGTAGGTAGTTTATTTAATTAATTTATTGATAGGGTAGTGTTAGGTTTAATTATATCTTAGGTTAGGATTTATTTTACAGGTAAATTTGTTATTATTTTAACTAGGTAACTATTAAATAGTTCTTAACTATTTAATAGCTATTGTACCTGGTTAAAATAATTACAAAGTTGCCTGTAAAATAAATATTAATCCTAAAATAGCTACAATGTAATTATAATTTATATTGTAGCTATATTAGGATTTATTTTACAGGTAAGTATTTAGCTTTAAATAGGAATCATTTATTTAATAAGAGTTAATTTATTTAGTTAGATGTAAATTATATTTAAGTTAGGGGGGTGTTAGTGTTAGGGTTAGACTTAGCTTTAGGGGTTAATACATTTATTAGAATAGCGGTGAGCTCCGCTCGGCAGATTAGGGGTTAATAATTGAAGGTAGGTGTCGGCGATGTTAGGGAGGGCAGATTAGGGGTTAATAAGTGTAGGCAGGTGTCGGCGACGTTGAGGGGGGCAGATTAGGGGTTAATAAATATAATATAGGGGTCGGCGGGGTTAGGGGCAGCAGATTAGGGGTACATAAGTATAACGTAGGTGGCGGTCGGCAGATTAGGGGTTAAAAATTTTAATCGAGTGGCGGCGATGTGGGGGGAGCTCGGTTTAGGGGTACATAGGTAGTTTATGGGTGTTAGTGTACTTTAGGGTACAGTAGTTAAGAGCTTTATGAACCGGCGTTAGCCAGAAAGCTCTTAACTCCTGCTATTTTCAGGCGGCTGGAGTTTTGTCGTTAGAGCTCTAACGCTCACTTCAGAAATGACTCTAAATACCGGCGTTAGAAAGATCCCATTGAAAAGATAGGATACGCAATTGACGTAAGGGGATCTGCGGTATGGAAAAGTCGCGGCTGAAAAGTGAGCGTTAGACCCTTTAATCACTGACTCCAAATACCAGCGGGCGGCCAAAACCAGCGTTAGGAGCCTCTAACGCTGGTTTTGACGGCTACCGCCGAACTCCAAATCTAGGCCTTAGTGTTGATATCTTTGGCTTCTAGCGCCTCCCTTTAACCAACCCTTTTTTCTTAATCCTTTTTTGAGACAATATTTGGGGATATTGTCTAATAACATAATTTATGTAAGAACTTACCTGATAAATTCATTTCTTTCATATTAGCAAGAGTCCATGAGCTAGTGACGTATGGGATATACATTCCTACCAGGAGGGGCAAAGTTTCCCAAACCTTAAAATGCCTATAAATACACCCCTCACCACACCCACAATTCAGTTTAACGAATAGCCAAGAAGTGGGGTGATAAAAAAGGAGCGAAAGCATCAAAAAAATAAGGAATTGGAATAATTGTGCTTTATACAAAAAATCATATCCACCACAAAAAAGGATGGGCCTCATGGACTCTTGCTAATATGAAAGAAATGAATTTATCAGGTAAGTTCTTACATAAATTATGTTTTCTTTCATGTAATTAGCAAGAGTCCATGAGCTAGTGACGTATGGGATAATAAATACCCAAGATGTGGAACTTCCACGCAAGAGTCACTAGAGAGGGAGGGATAAAATAAAGACAGCCAATGCCGCTGAAAAATTAATCCACTACCCAAATCAAAAAAGTTTCTGCAGTTTGAAGCAGAAGAATCAAACTGAAACAGCTGCCTGAAGTACCATTCTACCAAAACTGCTTCTAAGAAGAGAAAACATCAAAATGGTAGAACATAGTAAAAGTATGCAAAGAAGACCAAGTCATTGCTTTGCAAATCTGATCAACAGAAGCTTCATTCTTAAAAAGCCCAGGAAGTAGAAACTTACTTAGTAGAATGAGCCATAATCCTCCGAGGCGGGAATCCACCCGACTCCAAATAAGCATGATGAATCAAAAGTGAAAGCAAGATGCAAAATAAATGGCAGAAGCATTTTGACCTTCCTAACACCAGAAAAGATAACAAATAGACTAGAAGACTATCTGAAATCTGAATAGCTTCAACATAAGATTTCAAAACTCTTACCATGTCCAAAGAATGTAAGAATCTTACCAAAGAAGTCTTAGTAAAAGACAATAATTCCTCCCTAATGTTGATAGAAATCACAACTTTAGGTAAAAATTGAAATGAGGATAGCAAAAACCACCTTATCCTGATAAATCAGAAAAAGGAGACTCACAAGAAAGAACAGATAATTAAAAATTGTTCTAGCTGAAGAGATGTCTAAAAAGAACAATACTTTCCATGAAAGTAAATAATGTCTAGAGAAAACATATGCTCAAATAGAAGAGCCTGTAAAGCCTTTAGAACCAAAATAAAACTCCAAGGAGGAGAAATTGCCTTAATGACAGGTTTGATAAGAACCAAAGCCTGAACAAAATAATGAATAACAGGAAGGAACACTGCCTTACCCTGATGAAAAATCAGAAAAGGAGATCCACAAGAAAGAAGAGTTTCTGAGTTTTCTGCTCTAACAGAAGAGATAACCAAAAGGAACAATACTTTCCAAGAAAGTCATTTTAATGTCCAGAGAACGCAAAGGTTCAAACGGAGGAGCCTGTAAAGCCCTCAGTACCAAATTGAGACTCCAAGGAGGAGATATTGATTTAATGACAGGCTTGATACAAACCAAAGCCTGTACAAAACAATGAATATCAGAATGAATAGCAATCTTTCTGTGAAAAAGAACAGAATGAGTAGAGATTTGTCCTTTCAAATAACTTGCAGACAAAACCAACCTGAAAAATTGTAAAATTCTAGGAATTCTAAAAGAATGCCAAAAGAATTTATGAGAAGAACACCAAGAAATGAAAGTCTTCCAAACTCGATAATAAATCTTTCTAGAGACAGATTTACAAACCTGCAACATAGTATTAATCACTGAGTCAGAGAAACCTCTATTACTAAGAATCAAACGTTCAATCTCCATATCTTCAAATTAAATGATTTGAGATCCTGATGGAAAAATGGGCCTTGAGATAAAAGGTCTGGTCTTAACGGAAATGTCCAAGGTTGGCAACTGGCCATCCGAATGAGATCCGCATACCAAAATCTGTGAGGCCATGCTGGAAGCACCAGCAGTACAAACGAACGCTCCATTAGAATTTTTGAAGAACTAGAGGCGGAAGATAGACAGAATGATAATTCCAAGGAAGTGTCAATGCATAAGCTACTTCCGCCTGAGGATCCCCGGACCTGAAATAGGCCCCTGGGAAATTCCTTGTTAAGACGAGAGGCCAACAGATCTATTTCTGGAAGCCCTCACATCTGAAAAACATATCTGGGTAAAGACCATTCTCCCGGATGTAAAGCTTAACAGAGATAATCCGCTTCCCAAACGTCTATACCTGGGAAAAGGACCCCAGAATTTAGATAGGAGCTGGATTTAGCCCAAGCAAATATCCGAGATACTTTGTCACAGTCTAAAGACTGATAGTCACACCCTGATGATTGACATACACCAGATGTGATAATGTCTGAAAAAAACAATTAACGTCTCTTCTTCAAAAGAAACCAACTGAAGAACTCTGGGAATGCACGGAGTTCCAAAATATCAAATGGTAATCTCGCCTCCTGAGATTTCCAAACCCCTTGTGCTGACCGAGAACCTCAGACAGCCTTCCAACCTAAAAGACTCGCATCTATAGAGATCATGGTCCAGGTTGAAAGAATCGGAGACCTGTAGAACTAAATGATGGTGATCTTAACCACCGAATCAAAGATAGATAAACATAGAATTCGAAGATTTAAAAAGTGAAATCCTAGAATCCCTGCACCATTATGCAGCATAAAAAAACTGGAAAGGTTTTCTATGAAAATGAGCAAAGGAAAATGAATCCAATGCTGCAGCCATAAGACCTAAATTTCCATGCATATATAGCAACTGAAGGAAATAGAGACTGAAGGTACCGACAGACGGAACCCAATAAGAAAAAAATCACTTATCTGTTAGAGACAAAGACAGTGACACAATCTGGAAACCTAAAAAAGGTGACCCTTGTGTGAGGAATCAAGAGCTTTTGATAAAAAGATCCTCTAACCATGTCTTGAAAAACAAAATTGAATCATATGAGATTCCGTAGTCTCAGAAAATAAAAATAAATCTGAATGAAAACAGAAATGAAGATATGCATCTATTGTATCTAATGAAAACAAATAATACTATCACTGACCAAAAAAAGTCAGAATAGACCATATAAATACCAATCTAAAAGATGGTACATTTATATAATAAAAAGATTTTCTATCGAGGAGGCGGAGCCGGTAGCGACCGAGATGGCCGCATAAACTCCAGGCTCCGTGTAAGCCAGACAACTAAAGGCATGAATGCCATCAATTTTGGGCTTTTTATTTGATGAGACACTGAGATACAAGCCTAACATGTGGCACTCATAATGAGCGCAAACTTCGACATCGGAGCCAGACGTTACAGCACAGACAACAAGGGAAGCTTCGTGGCGTATAATACTAATGGCGGCATAACGAACAACGGCTCCTAACATGAAAACAGAGCTTCGGGCACAACACTCAGCACAATACCTCTAGCCACCTTACAAAGCGAACTGTTCAAGAGGAGAACAAACTCCAGAGTCGGCTGTCTGAATTGACGCGGGGAGCATTTATGAGAAGGGCCCGCGGCTGCAAGCAGGTAATTGGCGGGCTCTGATATATAAATGGTGGCGCTGTGATGATGTGAGTGGGGAAGCCCCAGAGACATTTTTACATACTTAGAAGGAACGGGCTTAATCCTTGTAATCCACGGGCTGCAAAATTGAATGTAAAGGTGACAAAAGACCCCACCAAGAGCTCCGGGTGGCCTCCCAGAACGATTTACACATATGCTAACCAAATAAACATATAAGTCAAGTGCCCAAAGATATCTATCGGCCCACAGCAGCTACACAACCTATATAGCCACGTGGGAGGTGATTCTTAGCTGAATAAAAAGCTCAAGGAACGCTAATTTCACGGCTTTTGAGGTGCATTAACACAATAAACGACAACAAATTAGACCGCGTAACTTGAGACTTTTGCACATCAAATGGCCTCTAAGAGAAATACCAAATCGGACAGACTGTCTAAACCACCCTTAAGCAAAGGTTCCACAGTGGCCTCCTACTTTAACTCCGCTGAAAACACTAGTGTGCAGCCAAACAGCACTGCCCCATCTATAATGGAATCTCCAAAATCACAAAAGACACAAGATGATTCACAAATGTCAAATACGATTCAGATTCCTTCAACCATACTGTCTACACTCCCATCCAAGCAGGATATTGCGGACATTGTCAGGGCATGTGTTCGTGAAGAACTAGCGGACCTGAAGCAGGATGTTACTGCAATTGGATTTAGAGTGGAGGCACTCGAGGAAAATAATGACACCATGAGAGAAGATATAGACAGCCTACAATCCCAAGCAGACACCACTACTTCTACTATTGAGGCCTTACACTCTAAAATTGAAGACCTAGAAAATAGGAGTAGAAGAAAGAACCTTAGGATCAGGGGAGTACCCGAATCAGTACTGCCTAAGGATCTGCCTACATATCTGCCTGCACTATTTAATCACCTAAAGGGTGCTGCATCTAAAGAAGATATCCCGTGGGATAGGGCCCACAGAGCATTGAGAGCCAGACCGCCAGATTCAGCCCCACCCAGGGACATCATTATCAAATTCAGAAATTATAGGGATAAAGAAGAAATCCTTATTTTGTCAAGAAAAAACCAGCCTATTCGTTTCAGAGGCACAGTGATACAATTTTACGCAGATCTCTCACAGAGAACATTGCAGAAACGCAAAGAATTTTCACCTCTGACAACTTCTGCGCAATAAACGAATACCATACAGATGGGGATTCCCAACCCACCTCATAGTGATACATGAGGAAAGAAGAGTGATATGTGACGATATTTCAGAAGCCCCAAAGTTCGGCGAAATACTACGACTAGACCCACCAGATTCTGTTAATCCATCATCTACTGGACCCCCAAGCAACAATCAACAGCGAGTGCGAAACAACTGGTCTCTTATTCCAGCTAAAGCACAAAAACGTCCTGCAGCCGCTAGGACATTAGAAGTTGAGACCTGAATATATAAGGACCTTCATTTTTTATGTTTAAATAGTTTTTATTGTTTTATATTTTTTGAAGAACAAGAGTACATAAATAAAATAATATAACATTAATTGTCTTTTCTTCTGTTGTCTTCTGAATTGGGATATACTGTGTTACATGCTTACAGTGTCACATAAGTTTCAGATAGTTAGTTTGTACAGGTGTTAATAACAATGTATTGTTTACTGGTTATATAAATATCTTCACTTTATAGTTTTGTCCATACATGAGCAGTAATACCGTGGATTCAACAAGAGATTATCATCATTTAAACTATATATTGCATTCATCTTTAAACTGCATCCTCCACATTGATGGTTCTTCTTATTTCTTGTATCTATATTACTCTACATACATACATCCTGCTGAAACTTTTTTAATTAAGGGTGATCTTATGTACCCAGAAATATCCCATATCTTAAAATACATTATCTAATAAACATAGGGTTGGGTAACTTGGAATTGAAAATTGAAAAGGGGACGTCACATCATTCCTTAGTCTATATTATATGTATATCAATGAGTTTAGTTTGTCTATAGTTTGATGGCCACTTAGATCTCTGCTCTCCAGCTATCTCATGGGGTTGAGGAACCTTTGCTTATCCAGTAATACCATACTGTTTGGACTGTTTCTTTGTTATCTAGTGTATTTGACGCCAACTCGTACATGGTATATGTATGTTGGATTTTGTTGTATATCTCTGTCCAAGTTGGAACTCCAGTCTTCCAATATTTGGCAATGCATATCCTTGTGATCGTGCATAAGATCCTAAAGAATGTATTTATATGTTTATTATATTTCCCGATATGTTCGTGTAATAAAGCCTGTTGAATCGTGAGACTGATATTTTCATCTAGGATCTGGCTGAGGAAGATAGTCTGTTCCATGTCCCTTTCACTTCTCTACAGTCCCACCACATGTGTCTATAAGTCCCTATTTCTCCACAGCCTCTATAACATAACCTGCTGCCCTGTGGGTACATATGGGCCGTTCTTGTCGGGGTCAAGTACCACCGATAGATAGTTTTATTAACATTTTCTTTAAGATCTACACTAATCAACCCTTTCTCAGCATTCTGAAACAGTGATTCCCATTCTTTTATGTTTTTACAAATAAGTAGTTCCTGTTCCCATGCCAGCATAATCATAGTCTTGGAGGTATTGTGGTTGGCCTGTATAGACACATATAGTAAAGATATAGTATGTTTGTTACGGTCCTCTGTTTTACAGAAGATTTCTATTGGTGTGGTGGTCTCTTCTCTAGGGTGTTTTAGATATGTTTGTAAGGCTGAGTGTATCTGTAGATACATATACCAGTGTAGTTTCAGTTGGTCTATCTTTGTCTGTAGTTGATTAAATGTTATTATGTTTCTTCCTGTTAAGTAGTCTGCTACTCTGTACAAGCCCTTATTTTCCCATTTTTTAAGCTGAGCCCAGAGTTCCTCTGGCATTATGTGTCTAATCGGTATTGATAGGGAGTACTGTTATAAGAGTTTATATTTTATTCTCGCTGTCTTCCAGGTCTTTATAGTGAGGTTGGTGGTGTAAGGTTTGGGTGTCTTCCCATCCCCCTGTGCCTTCCCTGGGTCCCAGACAATTAAATCTGTCTCATCCCAACCCCCTATTTTCGCTTCCAGTGTGGGCCATATAATTTCCTTCGACCTTTTCAAGAGTAGTGAGTCCTGAGCTAGTCTGGCTGCATTGTAGTAGTCCATTAGGTTTGGCGCTCCAATGCCCCCTAACGACTTATGTCTGGTTAAAACGGACTTTGCTATCCTGTTCGTTTTATCTCCTCTAATAAATATTGAAATTTCTTTTTGCATTGTTTCTAAATCCGCTTTTATTATTTTTATAGGGAGGGTTCTAAATAAGTATAGTATTCGTGGCATGGCATTCATTTTCACCGCCGCTATTCTACCCAGCCATGAAAAATTAAAGCTCTTCCATTTTGCCAGGTCCCGTCTTATTTGTCTAAATAATGGGGTGTAATTTACTTTGTATAGTTGTGTGGAGCAAGTTGGGAGCTGTATTCCCAGGTATTTTAGTGTGTGTCTCATCCACTTAAAATTAAATTGTGTTTCTAATAATGTCTGAGTCTGCTGGGATATCGCAATGGGCAAAGCTTCACATTTGTCTGGATTGATTTTAAATCCCGAAATAGTTGAGAAGTTCCTTATTAATTGATAGAGATTGGGTAAAGATATTAATGGGTTCGTCAAAGTCAATAAAATATCGTCAGCAAAGAGGGATAGTTTGTATTCTGATGTGTTTATCTTGACCCCCTGATATATCTGTTTGTGAGCGAATCGTGACTGCTAGTGGTTCTATACAGAGTGCAAAAAGCAATGGGGACAGGGGACATCCCTGTCTGGTGCCATTACAAATTGGGAAGGATTTTGACTTATATCCTGTTGATGAGACCTGGGCCTCTGGACACGAGTATATAACTTTTAAGGCTTTTATGAATGCTCCCTCAAAACCCATATGATGTAGTACCAAGAACATATAGTCCCAGTCTATTCTATCAAACGCCTTCTCCACATCCAAAGATAGGAGCAGAGAAGGCGTCCGTGTCTCTCCTAAGAATTGTATTAAGTTAGTAACTTTTCGGATGTTGTCTGGGGCTTCCCTATCCTTGATAAATCCCACCTGGTCTGGATGAACCAAGTGGGGAATGATGTGTTTAAGGCGGTTTGCTATTACTTTGTAAATATTTTAAGATCCTGATTTATGAGAGATATTGGGCGGTAATTCTGGCATTTTTTGTGGTCTCTTCCTGGCTTGGGGATTACAACTATCTTAGCAGCTAGTAATTCTGGGGGGATCTCTCCTCCTTCCATCATGTGATTACAGAATTTCACCAGGTGTGGGACTAGTGAGTTTTTAAATAGTTTGTAGTATTCGGCTGGGAAGCCATCTGGTCCTGCCGCCTTTCCAGTTTTAAGATCTTTGATGGCCCCTAGTATTTCTATAGTGGAGATAGGTGCGTTAATTGTTTCCTTTTGTTCTATGGTTATATTTGGTAATAGAGTTTGGGAGAAGAATTTTGAGGTGAGTGTTTCTGTCTCTTTATTATGTATAACTTTTTTCCCCGTTATATAATTCTCCATAGTACATTGCAAAAGTATCTACAATTTCTTGCGGATGTGAGGTCGTAGTGTTATTTAGTGTCTCTATTAGCGGAATCGCGGAGGCCTTACATCTCTCTCTGATTTTGTGTGCCATGTATCTATCCGGTTTGTTCGCGAATATAAAGTATTGTGCCTGGATTTTGTGAATGGCTCTAGTGGCTTGTGTGTGGAGTAGTGAAGCTAGGGCAGATCTTTTAGTTTGAAGTAGCTTTAGGTTGGCTTTATTTTTGTTATGTTTGTATCGCCTTTCTAATCCCTCAATCTCTACGTGAAGTTGTTGTACTTGCTGTCTATATTTCTGAACCTGTCTTGCTTTTTCTTTAATTAGTATCCCTCTTAGGACCGCCTTATGTGCTGCCCATGTAATCCCTGGGTTAGTTGTGGTGTCTGTGTTTATGTGCCAGTATTCAGTTAATTGTTGTAATACATTGTCGTGTATTTGGGGGTTTTTAATGTAAGACGAGTCAAAAGTCCAAGTTCTGCTTCTACCTGGGTCACTTATGCCGTTAATCTGTAGAGTGATTATGGAATGGTCAGACCACACACAGGTGTGTATCTGAGAACTATCTAGTAGAGGTTGTAAAATCTGACTCACATATTATATAGTCAAGTCTGACATAGGTTTTGTGTGCTGCTGAGTAGAACGTTGTGTCATCTGTCTGACCATACAGGGTATTCCATGTCTCTATCAAAGAGTGGGGATGTAGACTGTCCTTAATTGATTTAACAATACGATTGTGTCTAGCTTGTTTGTTGGTCAAGGGTTTGATGTTGGTGGGATTAATAGGTGACATAGTGACATTGAAATCCCCGGCTAAGAATATTTTAGTATGTGACCATTGTGTGAGTAAATATGATATGTGATGAAAAAATTTGTGTTGATTCTCATTTGGTGCGTATATATTGCATAGTGTAATTTCTGAATCTAGTATTCTACCTTTGACAATCAGGTATCTTCCGTCAGTATCTGTTATTATGGTTTCTGCAGTAAAATTGAGTGATGAATGTATCAGGATGGATGTGCCTCTTTTTTTAGATATTGCTGTAGAATGATAGTGGGTATTAAAGTGTTTTGCCCAATATTTAGGAATGCTATCTTTAAGTAAGTGAGTTTCCTGGAGGAACAGTATGTTAGCTTGTAGGGATGTGTATTGCGTCATCGCTATTCTTCTTTTAACGTCAGTGTTTAACCCCCTCACATTGTGGGATAATATTTTTATTTTAGGGTTCATAGTGTTGTGTCTATGTGTGGATGTTGTAAAAGGAATTTTTTTACCTGTGGATCACTGGGCTGGATACTTAGCTGAATTACTTGCAGGAGATCAGGATTGCATTTAGTGGTCTCTGCTGTGTCGTCACTGGGGGAGGGGAGGGAGTCAAAAAGAGAAAACATTATTGAATACAGAATAAACAGCATTTTATAGTCCTCAACAGTAGGACCTTTAGTTAGTAATCTATGAAATACCATGAAAATAAACACAGAAAAGTCTATCATACTGGGGGAAGATTAATCTCCACCACATTATACGGCCTTTGTAAACAGAACTCTAAAAGAACTTTCAAAAATCGAGTCCCGTCGTAGTGTCCCCATCTAGGGATATAGCAGGTAAAGTCTCTTCTCCATATATTCTTGAGGCGGGTTAGACTTTCATCACTCTTTAGTTCTCTTAGTCATTCTTCTTTGTATTTTCCCCTTGTAGGGGGAACCTAACATATTTATAGTTATGATCTTTGACTAGGTCTTCTTGGAGGTTTTGCCCCTTGTTTCCTTGGTTTTCTGTTTCTTATGGCTGATCTTTTGCCATTTAGATAGTTCTGGCTGCCTGCCTGGGTCTTTGCTTTTTGTTGGGTTTGTTGTTGAAGCTGGAATATTAGGGATTTCTAGGTCTAGAATCTTGCAGATCTCTGGAATGTCCTCTGGATCTTTTAGTGTGATCGTCTTAGAGTCTTTTATTATGTATAGGGCAAATGGAAACCCCCATCTATATTGTATCTGATGTTTTCTAAGTATAGTGGTAAGCGGACGTAAGGTCCCTCTCCTCTGCAGTGTTCTCACACTAAGATCTTGGTAGAATTGGATAACATTTCCTTGATATTTGAAGGTTGGGTGCTTTCTTGCAGCTTGTAGGATTTTGTCTTTATCTGGAAAAAATGTTAATTTGATTATAATGTCTCTCGGCGGTAGGCCTGGTTTGGGTTTAGGTTTTAACGCTCTGTGTGCTCTCTCAATATGAAAGACATAGTCCGCTGGAGAGTTAGTGATTTGAGTGAAGAGCTGGGTGAGGTATGCAGGGGTTTCCGTAGGAGTGATTTCTTCCGGGACTCCTTTGAGGCGGATGTTATTCCTCCTGCTCCTATTCTCCAAATCTTCAATTTTATCTTGGAAGTCCTCTAGTAGTTGTTGTTGTGTAGACATGGTTTGCTCCATTTCATCCATTTGATCCACCATGGCATCCTTTTGGTCTTCTAATGTCTCTATTCTGTTACCCATCTCAAAAAGGTCAGATTTGATTTCAGAAAGGCTGCTGGTCACGGATGAGTGTATGGAATCAATTTTTTCCCATAATTTCTCAAAGTTATCAGCAATGTCCTGTTTGGACACTAGGTTTTTGAGGTCAGCTTTTGTTAGTGGACTGTTGTCATGTGTTAACTGATGAGAGTCAGTGTCAGATTCTTCATCCCCCTCTGTGTCTGGGGGTTGTTTACTTGTTTGGGAGGCTTTAAAAAATGTTGACATGGCTGATGGTTTAATTGGTTTCTCCCCTTTAGCTGATCTTTTAGAAGACATCTTGTAGATGAAGAAGTATATATGAGATAGATGTTCGGTTAACTTATAGGTAATATATTGTGAAAACACCAGTGGTATATGAGGTAACCTAGTGTTTCTTCTGATATGGCTATTCAGGCAGGCAGCAGATAAAAAATTACAACAAGAGGCCAAATCTATGTTTCTATATCATATTGATAATGGCCCTAGTGTGCTTCTGTATATCGCTAAAGCATCTTCTTTCCCAGTATAATTTGAGGGGTTGCTTACATTTTAGATTAGAGATTTATTAGACCCCTTTAGTAGTGTTCTTTACTCTAAGGTTATTAGATAGTCTCCTTTATAGAGGTTTGTAAAAATGTGCTGGTTTTTGCAGCAATGGTCTTTGCCAAGGTATAAATGATTATAGTAGCTGCTATATCTCAGTTGCTAATGTGGCCTTTATTTATATTGACTCTGGGTTTTGTGGTTCCAAGTCCAGTCTATGTCGTTATTTGTTTTGTGCTTTTGATGTGGGTTGAATTATTTTTCCCAGAATTAAAATTATCCACGTTGTGTATGTTTTTTGGACTTACTTTAAAAGTACTCCGGTATGGATGGCTGCACCTCTCCCCAGTCTCCACTCACCTCCTCACTGGTTGCTGATTGTGGCGAGTCAGATGTTCCCGGGAGCTCCGTAGTGTGTTGGGCCTGTCAGGTTGTAGCCAAGATGGCGGCTTTTCGCGCCACTGCTCTCCGCTCCGAATGTCACAGCTTGTCCGTTCAGCTTCAGGCTCGGACACCTCCAGATCAGCTTATCTGTCGTTTACGGATGAGTAGCCTAGCCCCAGATCACCCGCACCAGACTCTCACCCTGTCCCGGTGTTCCGTTCTGAGTGGTTCTGTGTTTTCAGATCTGCACCGCCTCCGGTTAGATTCAATGTTGCGGCGGCGGCCCCGGAGTGGAGCCCCGCTCCTCCGGGGTACAGAGTGGTCTCCCGGTGTCAGATGTCGCTCCGGCGGCAAAGTTAGAGTGAGCGGGTAGTTGCAAGTAGAGTTGGCTGTGCTGGTCTTACTGGCGTTATGTGTTGTACCGCAGCTGCTCTTCTTGCTTCTCCAGTATGATCCTTATATAGTTTGTATTGGTGGTAGGGTGGTTGTGGCTTGTGTCCCCTCTATTTTGTGAGCAAAATGACTTAAATTTATGCCAAATTAGATTAGATTAT
This sequence comes from Bombina bombina, assembly GCF_027579735.1. NCBI lineage: Eukaryota > Metazoa > Chordata > Amphibia > Anura > Bombinatoridae > Bombina > Bombina bombina. Next base: position 865,394,266 of record NC_069504.1, read on the forward strand.
CTGGCTTCATTTAATTAATTTTACAGATCCTCTGAGAAGTGCTGCCATTCAGCTCGGCAGTTGACTCCGCCCCCCGACCTTCATTTTTTAGTAGGTCTTTTTGGACTTACATAGAATTTCGAAGATATATACTTCCTATAAGTCTCCTAATTAGGGAGGCTGAATATCTCCAGCAGATAGCTTATTACTCCTGTCATAACCTCAGATTCGTGAGTATGTTTGTAAAATCTATATTTAAATGTGCATATGTTTGCAAAATCTATACTCAAATGTAACTGATCAGGACTTACCTTGAGACTTGATGTGATATTTAACTATTGAACTTTAAAATCATCTGGCTCCATTCAAATATGCTAGAGATTAATATAAATGTGGACAATACCAGTTATTTTATTTTATGTTATAATAAGATATATATTGATAAGGCCTCTATGACTTTGAGTACAGGCTTACATTTTCTTCCCCCCAGCTAACTGTTTATTTGTTATTTACATTGGTGTAAAGGTTATTACTCTGCCTGCGCTAATGGTCAATATCCTATACTCCAGGCTATACAAGCCAGGATGCTTGAGTTACTATTGTTTTTACAGTTTTTGTTATGTTACGAGATACGGGTTGCCTAATTTGATGAGTGCTATGTTATTTTCCCAGTACCTGAAATGTTCTTATTTTGTACATACAAAATTTAAGACACTTGCGCACCACTACAGTAATACACTATAATGGCCACTAGACAATTGAAAATTCCAATTACTATTTTAACACAGAATGTTAAGGGGTTTCTCTCTCCGTGTAAAAGATCAAAGGCAATGTCGGATCTATACAAGAAAAAAGCTGACATTTTGTTCTTACAGGAGACACACTTTGCCAAAATACTTGGGAATTTGTAATTTTTTAAACATTATACACAACACTTTCACAATACTGCACCAACCAAACACTGTGGAGTGAGTATCTTAATTCGCAAACATATCCCCTTTACTGTTCTACAGACAATTAAAGATGGTGAGGGTAGATTTTTGGGAATAGCGGGGCTACTGTATGGTCGACCAATTATATTAATTAATATTTATGCCCCTAACTCTCAACACATGCCATTTTTTAAAGCAATGTTTCGGAAACTTGTAGATATCGCTAAAGGTCCAATTTTCCTTGGAGGCGACTTTAATTTCCCCTTTCAGCCCTCCATAGATACCTCCAACCCCCAGCCCAGGACATCACAACGCACAGTGACATACTTATGGAGAGCTTTGAGGGATCATAACCTATATGATATATGGCGCTTTTCTCATCCTACAACTAATGATTATACCTTCTATTCCCACCCTTCGCAGTCCTACAGCAGAATAGATTACCTACTTACAAATCAAGCAGGACTTTCCTTAATAACTAATGCCAAAATCACTCCTACATCTTGGTCCGATCACTCGGCAGTCACAATACAAATCACTTGGCCTAATACACCCACTGAACCCTACTTATGGAAACTTGAAGATTCATTGTTAACCCATCAAAACTTTGTAGATCACCTCTCTAAAGTTATGGAGGAATACTTTCAAATTAATAATGACTCAGTCAAAGATCCCTTTGTGGTTTGGGAAGCCCATAAATGCACTCTTAGAGGGGAATTTATAAAATACAAAGCACACCTTCAAAAAAACTTCTAGACAGCTATACACAACATTAACTACCAAACTAGCGCAACTAGACTATCTGCATAAGAAGGATCCCAAAAATACCGCCCTCTTGAGTGACATGAACAGCGTTAGAGAACAACTAGAAACATTCCTTGCTTTAGAACATCAGAAAACAGCTATGAAGCTAAAACAAAAATTTTATCACGAAAGTAATAAAGCAGGGAAAATGCTAGCTAGGAACCTTAAGAGAGCTAGGTTAAAATCATATATTCATGAATTAAAATCCCCTCCCAACACTACTATAAACACAACCCCAGACATTCTGGCCCAGTTTCACAAATACTACTTTACCCTTTATAACCTACAGGATACGGACTCAGAATCTAACATTTCCTCTAATAACACCATTCAATCATACTTAGCTTCGTGCAATCTCCGGTCAATTTCTCCAGAACAACAGGAGTTTTTGGAATCACAAATAACTCCTAATGAAATCTTGGCAGCTATAAAAGAACTGCCCTCAGGTAAAAGTCCAGGCCCAGACGGATTTTCCGCCAAATATTATCAGATATTCGCCTCAACTCTTATTCCTTCTTTACACAAGTTGTATAATAATATGTCATCCACTAATCCTCCTCCACCCTCCATGTTAGCAGCATATATTATAGTGTTGCCAAAACCAGGCAAAACTCCCGACACCCCAGCAAATTTTCGTCCCATTTCACTATTTAACACGGATACCAAAATTTATGCCAAGATACTAGCAAACAGATTGACAAAACTTCTCCCCCAATTAATCCAATATAATGAAGTTGGATTTACCCCATATCGAGAGGCTAGGGATAACACTATCAAAATACAAACACTGATTGATTATGCATCAAAGACAAAAATTCTGCGATCTTCGCATCCATGGACGCGGAGAAAGCCTTTGACCGGCTAAACTGGACCTTTCTTGAGCAAACCCTGGTCAAATTTGGTTTCCCAGACACATTTATCTCTAAGGTGATGTCCCTATATAGCTCCCCAAATGCAAAAATTAGACTGAATGACTCATTATCCCCGGCCTTTGATATACACAACGGCACACGACAAGGTTGCCCTTTATCCCCACTATTGTTTGCCCTAACTATAGAGGCTTTGGCAACCAGAATAAGGAACAACGACAACATTACTGGCATAACCATCCAAGAGAGGGACTACAAAATCTCTCTTTATGCAGATGATGTTTTGTTATCTATAACTAATCCACTTACCTCCATGCCTGAATTGCTCACTGAATTTCAATCCTACGGTAGATTATCAAACTTTAAGATCAACGCTACAAAGTCCGAATTTTTGGGAGTGGGGGTCCCAACGCAAGAACTCAACCACATACAATCTACATACCAATATAGACTCCAGAAACACTCTTTAAAATATCTAGGCATTCACATTACCATGGACCCACATCACATGTTTAAGACAAATTATACCCCTCTATTGAATAATATACAACAAGAGCTACAATCCTGGCATAACAAAACTCTATCATGGCTAGGTAGATTGCATGCTATAAAAATGACCATCCTACCAAAAATGTTATACATTTTTCAGACTAACCCACTAGCATTACCCAAATCCTTTTTTAATAAACTTCAGAATTTGCTCAACAATTATTTATGGAATAATAAACGCCCTAGGATTGCAAAAAATATCATTTATCGCCCTAAAGTACAGGGAGGACTGGGAATGCCGAACATACATTACTATTACTTGGCGTGCACACTAACACGGATAATTGACTGGTGTAAACATGGTACCCATAAAGAGTGGGTAAGACTAGACCATGACCTGGCACAAAACTCCCAATTAGGGGCAAGCTGCTGGGTACCACATATCCATAGGCCCATGAACCTATCTACATCGGAAATAACTAGATTAACATTAAAAATATGGGATAAATGTCTTACTAACTTTCCGATGATTTCTAGTATTCCATCCCCCCTGACACCCCTAAAACATAAATGAAGAAGCACAAAGATCACAGCATATTCAATATGTGAGGGACTTGACCCTGAAAGATGTGATCCCGTGTAGTCTGGCCATAGAAAATAAGTCCCTTAAGCCCAAGACAGTTCTGCAAGAAACGTTGGGAAACTATTTTAACCCATGGTTTAGATACTTTCAATTGAACCATTATATTACCACACATACCAAGCGCACTCAATTCTATAGAACTATGTCGCCTTTTGAGTCTATATGTATGTCAGATGTATATTCAAAAGGTTCCCTTTCATTAATATATAAAATGCTTCTGGAATACCACTCTAAACACCTCCCAACGTATACAAATAAGTGGTCGGAGGAACTTCAAACTCCCATAACCCCGGAACAATGGGCAAAAATATTTAAAAACATGTGCCGGCACACATCTGTAGCACAACTGGAATCAAATTTAAAGCTGCTTTGCAGATGGTACAAGACCCCAGTTATGCTAGCTGCGATGTATAACCTTAGAGATAAGTGTTGGAGAGCATGTGGGGGAGTAGGAGAGTACCAGCATATCTGGTGGACGTGCCCTGATATTGGTCAATATTGGAAAGATATTCATATAGCCATTAAACAGACACTTAATATTGACATGCCCCTTGACCCCCTGATTTTTCTACTCAATAACACACCAAATATTAAATGTAAACTTAGACAACGGCTTATGGTTATACTACTTAATTGTGCTAGGAGGCTAATACCAAGAAAATGGAAGTCAACGGTAGTCCCTTCAATCTCAGAATGGCGCTCATTGGTTAACTATACATTGGCAATGGAGAAGCATCACTATATGGTTACAGGGAGATTGGATGACTTTTTAGCCATAAACTTTATATGGGAGGAGTATAGCCATTCTACACAAAGTACTGGACAAAACATATCACATGCCTAACACAATATAAAACAATTTTATAAATGAGAGAACCCTGTGATACTGGCTAAAAGAATATACTGGTTAATAGCAATATAAGATTTTAGAATGTAACTAGTAGATATTTACTATATAATGTGCAAAGGATATAATATTGGGGATACTGTTGTACTGTGTCTAATTCCATTTCAAATGTAACCACTCCCCTTTTGTACTCTTCAGAGTTATGTTGCAACCTGTATTGATTGTTATTTTTCTTTTACTTTAATAAAGAAAATTTTGAAAAAAAAAAAACAAAAAAGATTTTCTATCTTTGGAACAATGAATAGTTTGAATAAAACCACAAAACCCAGATCCTAAAAATGGAACTGGAATAAATACCCCAGAAGATTCCAGATCTGAGCCGCGCTTGATCCTCAACAGGTGATCAACCGCACTTCAACATTACCCAAAATATATGGGACTGAAACACATTAAGGAAAGTGTTAGCCTTACTGGAATAGCTGGAATATAATAGAGAGAAAAAGACTTCTCACAGACGGTTTTACTTCAAATTTTATTTATACCCAAAATCTAAGAATTTTGGACCGAATAGAACCAAAAAAAACTAAATAAAAACATTTTACTTGGGTAAGAATTTAGAATTTTGTTCTTTAGTAAGAACCAAACTAAAATAAGCTTAAAGTTTTAGTCTAAGAACTTAATCTTGAAGCCCAGAGTAACAGTTAAGAATTGAATCCAATATGAATCAAATAATTGATTATCTTGGAAAAAAAGAAATAAGGATTTTTTAGAAATCACAAAATTTCTTCTAGCTAAAAACAGCTAAAGACATAGATTAAACCTCATTTGTGAAAATATTCAATAAAAATGAAGAAACAAATAAAATTATTAGCATGTTAATCCAGTTAAGGGACCAGAACACACCGGACTTGCATAAACAAAAATGCAAGACAACAAGACAAATGCAACAGCACCCAGTCTGAACCTCAAATGAGCAGTAGACTTTGTCCCTTAAGATGCTAAATAATACATAATCTGATACACTTGATCTTTAAAGTAAACAGAAAAAAATGGAGCAAAAGCAACATCATCCAAATAAATTACAGGTCCAAGAAAAGTACCTGAAAATAAAAAAATTTCCTTAAATAGGATACAACCATTTAAAAAGAAAATAAATACTATTTTGCTATAGAAACAATAGCATAATTTAGCAGGAGTAGAGATAGCCCCATTAAATTGGAGAACCCTCAAAATTGAATTTAACTGCCGGTATAATTTAAAACCTTTGAAGAAAATTGTCAGCCTATTCCATTCCCTAGTATGAAGGAATGGAAAAAACCCTCTGAAGACACAGAAGATAAAATAAGCAGAAATAAAATGTTAGCTAGTTTTGAAAAAGAACTAGTTACCTCAATATCCAAAATAATCAACACTTTTTCAACAAAAAACAAATGTACTCTAATAAAAAATAAAAAAGTAGATTTGTTAGTGTCAATATCTGATGAAGAAAAGTTCTGAAAGAGAAAAAACATCATCAGAGAAGGATAATTCAGTATGTTGTTGGTCATTTGAAACTTCATCAAAAAGAAGTTTGAAAAAGACCAAAACATTTTTTAATAGAAGGCGCAAAGTCAGACAAAGCCATAACCTAGAATCAGAAAAATATTCTTATAAATTTTCTAAGTATATCTTGTACATAAGATGTAAAAAGAAAAGCAATACATAAAGCATAAATACTAATGGATTCTGCATGTAAAAGTTTATCATGATAACTTATTACAAACCATAGCTAAAGATAAAGATTCATAACATTTAAAATAAATGAACTTAGCTTTGGTAGGACTTCTTAGTCAACAGGAATCCCTCAGTATGTTCTGATCCAGGAATAATTTATAGAAAATCTTGCAATATGTAATAGAAAAAAACAACATATAAAGCAAAATTATCAAATTCCTTAAATGACAGTTTCAGGAATGGGGGGAAAATGCAAAACAAACAAGCCTCTAGCAACCAGAATCAACAAAAAAGTGAGACTTAAATAATGTGAAAAAAAGTATGACGCCCACATTTTTTGGCGCCAAGTATGACGCCCACATTTTTTGGCGCCAAGTATGACGCCCACATTTTTTGCCGCCAAGTATGACGCCCACACTTTTTGGCACAAAAAAAACGTCTGTAACACACATGCGTCAAAAATGACGCAACCACGTGTAAACTTCCGGCGTCAACTATGGCCCCCGGAAATGACAAAATTTTGCGCCAAAAAATTTTGCGCCAAGAATAACGCAATAAATTGAAGCATTTTCTGCCCCCGCGAGCCTAACAGCCCGCAAGAAAAAAAGTCAATTAGAAAATTTCTTTAAGGTAAGAAAAAATATTTTATTCATATGCATTTTCCCAAATAATGAAACTGACAGTCTGAAAGAAGGAATACTGATTATCCTGAATCATGGCAAATATAAGTTTAAAGACATATATTTAGAACTTTACGTATAAAGTGCCCAACCATAGCTTAGAGTGTCACAAAAAATAAGACTTACTTACCCCAGGACACTCATCTACATATAGCAGATAGCCAAACCAGTACTGAAACGAGAATCAGTAGAGGTAATGGTACATAAGAGTATATTGTCGATCTGAAAAGGGAGGTAAGAGATGGATCTCTACGACCGATAACAGAGAACCTATGAAATAGACCCCGTAGAAGGAGATCATTGAATTCAAATAGGCAATACTCTCTTCACATCCCTCTGACATTCACTGCACTCTGAGAGGAAAACCGGGCTTCAGCCTGCTGTGAAGCGCATATCAACGTAGAATCTAGCACAAACTTACTTCACCACCTCCACGGGAGGCAAAGTTTGTAAAACTGAATTGAGGGTGTGGTGAGGGGTGAATTTATAGGCATTTTAAGGTTTGGGAAACTTTGCCCCTCCTGGTAGGAATGTATATCCCATACGTCACTAGTTCATGGACTCTTGCTAATTACATGAAAGAAAAGGGGGTGTTTGATATCTAATGTCCTAGCGCACCTTAATACATAATTTTAAACTTTGTCCCTCCTGGTAGGAATGTATATCCCATACGTCACTAGCTCATGGACTCTTGCCAATTACATGAAAGAAATAATACTTTCATGATTCAGACAGAACATGAAATTGATAGGTTTTTCAGAAGCAGCAATGCACTACTCTGAGCAAGCTGGACATATATGCCTCTTATTGGCTCACCATGTGTTAAGCTCACTTCCAGTCAGTGGCAGACCTGGTGCAAGAATTGTTTTACCCCCCCCCCCCCCCCATAAAAGCACATCAGTTTTGGGATATACTCTAAATATATATTGTTTAGACAACCACTTACTGCAAAATTGCTGCTTTAATAAACACCAAGGGAACGTCTAGCACAACAATCTCTCCTAACCCATGGGAGGGAGAGGGCACTTATATTTTATTATACTACAGCATTTGTGACCATTTTGGTTTATATTTTGTTATACTATGACATTCGTGACCGTTATGCAAAAAAATTAAAATAGTGCATGCGACGCTCACTTAATATTAAAATGAATTAGAGTTTGAGTAACCCCTGATGATACCAACTGTCTATAAATAATAATGTCAATAAGCTTAACTATATTCAGGCATGCTGAAAAATGTTAGTACTCACTTAATCACAGTCCACCTGTGATCATTTATGCAATGATGCTTTAAAAAAAAAAAAAAAAAAGCTGCCTCACTGCGACGTACCCTTCTTCCAGTGGCTTCAATCTGTGTCCCCTAAGAATCCGAGATCAACAATCCGGTTAATGACTTAACACTGTACCCACACACTTCATGCAGAGACCAACTCGCTGCACTCGCCAAGAGTAAACAGAGTGTGCCCTGCAAACTCTCACCCGTCGTGCTCCTTCAGTCTTTAGGGCTGCGCTCGGGCAGCGCTCCAAACGAACCGGAACTCGCTTGGAGCGTTTTCCTCCCACTTGCAAGTGAGATGCCTGGCGTTTTTTGAGCGCTCTGCTGCTTCCAGTGTGCTGGAAAAGCTGGGACTTTTCAGAGCAAGCTCAGATGCTTGGAAACATGGCAGCCTCCACACACGTGTTGCTGTGGAGGCTGCCATGATATAGATAGATAGATAGATAGATAGATAGATAAAAAAAACTGACGTTCAATCATTGTGCCTACTAACCACTATTTCACTCACGGGGTGGGCTGGCGATGGTATTGGCAAAAAGTGGGGGTATTTTGTATTTATTCATGAGGCTTAGGCATAATGGGGTATCTAATCACCGTTTGTTTCTGTGAATTCAGGGGTGGCAGGGCTACTTGAGTTTCGCTACACACATGCTTAACCCTCTGCAGCCCATTGACTATTAGCCCTATTTAGTAATAAATAGCCAATGTGCTGCAGAGGGTTGAGCATGTAATACACAAGGGAGCTTAAACGTTCGCATGCGCAGAGTCCATTACTGTGCAGCAGATCCCTTTGCGCATGCGAACGTTTTCTATAAGCTCCCTTGCTTGTGATGTCACCTAGCGCCACGTCATTGCTGGAAGTGAAGTGCCTCCACTAGCTCCTAAGCGCTGCCCGAACGCAGCCTACGTCACTGCACCACTGTCGGCAGGGTCCTGGGTCAATTGTAGAAGCAACTGCAATCACAGTGGAATCTACACCTTTGGTGTGAAGCTCAACCAGCTACTTGTCCTCATAGTACACAAATAATGAAAAAGCTGGGTGCTTCTATAAAGATTTTATTCAATGCAGTAAAAAAAAAATAAAAAAAAAATAATAGTATTTTACAGGAACTGCATAACCAGAGCAAGTTGTGCTCCTGGGGCTCTGTGTGGGACCCCCCAGCCCTCGGGTCCCAGTGCAGTGGCACCTGCTGCACCCCCAGTAGTTCAACCCCGCGAGAGATTTTATATATATATATATATATATATATATATATATATATATATATATATATATATATATATATATATATATATATATATATATATATATATATATATATATATATATATATATATATATATATATATATATATATATATATATACACATACATATATACATATATACACTGTATGCTCTGTCTTAATCATGAAACAACATTTCTGGGTTTCATGTCCCTTTAACATCTAATTTAAATTACTAACTGTCTCTATACTACATTTTTAATTTTACTTGATACTTTTTGAAAAGGCAATACAAGATCAAAGATATTTAAGGTTGCACGCTATGGATCAAAATCCATTTTCTATGCAAATTTGCACCATTTAAGCATTTTTAGAACTCACCTTGAATAATAACACTGTATTAACAACACACCAGCATTTTTTTGAACAATAGAAGAGTTAGCAGATGGGGTGGGGTTATAGGTCAAGTCTGTACTGTAGATCAGAAAATCTGTAGTTATCTGCAAATAGAATTGGTCAAGAAAAAAATGAAATAAAATGTAAGGAACACATAATTGTGAAACACTTAAACTTGTATTATTAAAGCTACAGTCAAGTCCAAAAAAACACCCCCTTCATTATACCGATAGGGCATGTAATTTTAAACAACTTTCCAATTTACTTTTATCACCAATTTTGCTTTGTTCTCATGGTATTCTTAGTTGAAAGCTAAACCTAGGAGGTTCATATGCTAATTTCTTGGACCTTAAAAGCCGCCTCTAATCTGAAAGCATTTTGACAGTTTTTCACCACTAGAGGGAGTTAGTTCATGTATTTCATATAGATAACACTGTGCTCACGCACGTGAAGTTACCAAGGAGTGAGCACTGATAGGCTAAAATGCAAGTCTGTCAAAATAACTGAAATAAGGGGGCAGTTTGCAGAGGCTTAGATACAAGGTAAATAGCAGAGGTAAAACGTGTATTATTATACCTGTGTTGGTTATGCAAAACTGGGGAATGGGTAATAAAGGGATTATCTATCTTTTTAAACAACAAACATTCTGGTGTTGACTGTCCCTTTAAGGACTGGAGAACCACACACACACTCAAATGCCAAGATAAGCATATAAGACAGATGGTCAAAGCTGATTGGCACATCTCCTGAAAAGTACCTCATCCCAAGTTAGACAAATTAAAAGGGTGACATAATTAAACACTTTATTTTACAATATCAGTGTTTACTGTCTCTAAGACCCCCAACCCTATTTAAATTATAAGTAGTAAAAATACTTTGTACTATAACATTTTACCCACTTTATCTGTATTAGGAGTCTGAAAAATGTGGGTTTTCCTCGTTCAGAGAAATGAAAAAACAATTATACTATACAGGCTTTTCAAGCCTAACCCTGTCACATAACTGTAGCCAATTGGCCTCAGGAAATGTGAAAATAAACTTGAGGTTTTGTTAACAAAATGACAGAGGCTAGCATCTACTCTAGTAATAAGTCCAGCTTGGTTTCTCCTAATAACACAAGGGGTGTGTTGAATTTGTCTAGTGGAAAAAAGCTTGCAGAGTATCTTTTGTCACATGTAAAATATTTTAATACACCATAATACACAAAAAAAAAAAAAAAAAAAAAAAAAAAAAAAAAATCACATGTACCAGCTTAAAAAAAAAAAAAAAAAAAAAAAAAAAAATCACAAAAAAAAAACAAAAAAAAACAAAACATTTTCATGCAAAACATTTTTAAATAACTTTTTAAAAATGCAATTTAAATTTACAAATATATAGTACCTTTAACTTCTAGGCAACCTGAGCTGGAAGCAATGCCTGGTTAAAAGCTTGGAAACATTATAGGGTTTGCAGGAACTGGTGAAAGTTAGATGGCCAGGTTTATAGCTCAAGACCACATTAAAAGAATCTACTACAAATCTTAAAATACACACAAACCACTTAAAAGGGACTTTCATGATTCAGATAGGGAACACAATTTTAAACAACTTTCCCAATTTACTTTTATCATCAAATTTGCATTTTTTTCTCTCGGTATTCTTTTTTAAAGCTAAACCTAGGTAGGCACATATGCCAGTTTCTAAACCCTTGAAGGCCGCCTCTACTCTCATTGCATTTTAACAGTTTTTCACAGCTAGACAGTGCTAGTTTGTGTGTGCCATATAGATAACATTGTGCTCGCTCCCGTGGAGTTACTTAGGAGTCAGCACCAACTGGCTAAAATGCAAGTCTGTCAAAAGAACTGAAATAAAGGGGCAGTCTGCAGATGCTTAGATACAAGATAATCACAGAGGTAAAAAGGTGTATTAATATAACAGTGTTGGTTATGAAAAACTGGGGAATGGGTGATAAGGGATTATTTATCTTTTTAAACTATAACAATTCTGGAGTAGACTGTCCCTTTAAGTGATAGTTCATAAACCATAGCAAATCACCTATTACCTTTAAGCTGATCCCACACTCTTGCAACCCATTCTGGAACACCACAACACTGTCTGTAGTCTGAGGGCTTGGTGGACAACGCAGTGGTCCTAGAGTCAGGTCTGAGGCCTTCAACAGTTTTCCATTTCCATACAGATCCCTTTGAACGGTGACCACCATGTTGTCTACCTGACAATGCACACTGATAGGACGCTGCTGATACACAGGAGCTAAAGATCTTCCTAAATGCTGAGCACTTCTAACACCAGACCGAGGGGGATAGTTACTCCACCCAGACTCTGCAGGTCTCCTAGCAGGGGCATGCTTCTGACACATCACACCAATTACCCCCACCATTAGGTATAATAACCAGCTCAGCTCTTCCCACAAACTCATTCTGACTACACTTAAGATAAAACCAATGAGAAGACAGGGAAGAAAACTTTTTATATCCTTCCTCTTTTACCTGGCATAGAAAATCACATACAGCTGAATTAATTATAAGGCACCTGTGAGTTCCTTGAGAATCAGTAAAGCCTTAAAGTGACACTGAACCCAAAAAATTTTCTATTGTGATTCAGATAGAGCATGCAATTTTAAGCAACTTTCTAATTTACTCCTATTATCAAATTATTTTCATTCTCTTGGTATCTTTATTTGAAATGCAAGAATGTAAGTTTAGATGCCGGCCCATTTTTGGTGAACACACTCTGTTGTTCTTGCTGATTGGTGGGTAAATTCACCTACCAATAAACAAGTGCTTTCCATGGTTCTGAACCAAAAAAATAGCTTAGATGCCTTCTTTTTCAAATAAAGAAAGCAAGAGAATGAAGAAAAATTGATAATAGGAGTAAATTAGAAAGTTGTTAAAAATTGCATGCTCTATCTGAATCACAAAAGAAAACATTTGGGTTCAGTGTCCCTTTAAAGGCAAACTAAACTTTCTTGATTCAGAAGAAGCAATTTGATATAACTTTTACAGTTTCCTTCTGTTATCTATTTTTTATGTTCTTTTGGTATCCTTTGTTTAAAGGCATACCTAGGTAGGCTAAGGAGCAGCAATGCACTGCTGGGAAATAGTTGGTGATTGGTGGCTGCACATATGTCTCTTTTCATTAGCTCCCTTGATGTGTGTGTTCAGCTAGCTCCCAGTAATGTATTGCTGCCCTTCAACAAAGGATGCCAAGAGAATAAAATCAATTTGATGATAGAAGTAAATGAGAAAGTTCTTTATAAAAAAGAAAATTGGGTTTCATGTCTCTTTAAGGAATTTTTCTCTTATCCTAATTAACTTACCTAGTAAAATCTAAACTAGTTCTGTAGATGTTAGTCTGATTCATATGATGTTTCAGAGTAATATGAATTATTATTGAATCACAGATTCTTGGACTCTCTATCAGCTACTTAAAAGTACATTTTTTATTTATTCATGCAACAGAAATGTTTTACTGCACTTTAAGTGATCTGAGGGCAAATGCATTTAAAACTGTTATTTTGTTTGAAAGATATGCAGTGTTTTGCAGTCCTGGGACACACCCCTTGAAAAGCCTTTTGTTGTTTATCTCATTTCCTTTGCAGTGCTTAACCCTTTCGTGCCGGGGTTAATGTGTCTACATCGAAACAACTGTTCCAATGTAAACAAACTGAAATCTTGCGACCGTGCACGTGATCACGAGAATTCAATGATGGGATCGCGTCAGGGGGCGTCCCTATGATGCTAGGCACGCGATCCCATCAGGGAAGCGCCAGTGGCTTCAGGAAAGCCAAGCGGTTAGGACGTTGTATTTCGTCCTTCGGCGCTAAAGCCCAGCAAAATTCGGACCAAATACAACGTTCTTACGGCGTTAAAGGGTTAATTTAGGAAATAAAGGAGTTCATGCAAATATCAAACAGTAACTGTGCAGCATTTAGTAATGTCAGGCTTCTGCATTCATAAAATCTACTTCAGCCTCCCTGGGTGAAACACTTACACTTTACTTTTACAGTAAAAGCAGGTAAAGTATATGGTCCAGTTGCATTACAAACCTTTTTTTTATTATACATAATCAAAATAATTATGTGGAACATTTCTCTATTGCAATATTTTTTGCCTATACTTATGTGCTTAATCCAAACAAGGGGGTTAAACACATTATTAAAGTCCTCTGAAGAGTGGCAAGGCAATTCTGGTGCAGAGCTGAACTCAGCTTGTGATTGGCTAGTCCTCACATATGCTGCCCTAGTTTGCTTAGCTGACATATATAGCTCTTGTTGTTCCAGAGCTGACTTTATGCATTTAACTCCTTTGAGGGATAAGCAAGCAATAGAACAGTAAGAAAATTCTTTAGAGCATTTTATTTTTGCAGCACTATCGGCTAGATTTGGAGTTTGGCGGTAGTTGGGGTGCGTTAGCTACGCGTGGTTTATGTCTAACGCACGGCATTGTTTGACTCCGGTATTTAGAGTTTATAAACAACCTCCTAACGATACTTCTAACGCGTGTATTGCACACGCGGAATCCTGCCCGCGTTAGACAGTCTCCCATAGAGATCAATGGAAAAGCAAACAAACAAGCTTTTTTCATCTAACACTTGATCTCGCGAGAAATACGCACAGCTCGGTCATATGACGCATACCGCATCATGCACAACAATAACACGCCGCAAAAGTCACAAAAACAAGCACTAAACAAAGCACACAAGCATTACACATTCACAAGCGGGGGGAATTTTATTTTAATAAAATACACGGAATACGCATATACTTTAAGATGCGGAAATACGCATAATAACAACAAGAATAATTAGAAAAATACATAACTAGCAAAATAATCGCATTCAATATCACTATATATTAGGACAAACATACATATACAACACTTCACTAATACCACACCATCGCAAAATCACATTTAAACATAATACTATTGGACAATGTTAGAGAAAACGACCACTATGACATCATCGCATTCTACACATTCCACAAATACTAACTCAAAATGAGCATGCGCACATTCACACACCTAATACACATTGCACAAATACTAATTGCTAATAATGCACACCTGAACACAATTTACAACGCAAATAGGTACATCATTAAACATTTACACAGGGTATATAAGCAACACACAAGCAGGGCTTCTTTGACTGTGTTGATGGTGGGTCTTTGGAGATTGGAGGTTTAAGATTAGAGAGTTTGTGCATTATTGTGAGTGAGTTAGTGTGAGAGAGTCAGTTGTTAGTGTTATCGTGAGTGAGTGAGTGAGTGAGTGGGAGTTAGTGGGAGTGGGAGAGAGTCAGTTAGTAGTAGTGTGAGTTAGTGACAGTTAGTGGTAGTGTGAGTTAGTGAGAATTAGTAGTAGTGTCAGTTAGTGAGAATTAGTAGTAGTGTGAGTTAGTGAGAATTAGTAGTAGTGTGAGTTAGCGAGCGAGTGCTTTTTCTGTACACTTAACACATTTACACGCAAACACATTCAATACATACATACACTTATCAATAACACTACATACACTCCATACCCCATACCCTCTCATACTACACTCCATACCCCATTCCCTGTACTCCCATTCCCTGTAATCCCATTTACTCTTATCCCATACCCCATCCCCATCCCATCCCCTAGTTACATTTAGTTGACATATCCTCCTTTTTGTCTTCTTCATTTTGTTCATTTAAATACTCCTTACCCTCTTTTATTTATATCCCTTTCACACTTTCAGCACTTTTTTCGTCTTTTTAGTTCTTTATTTTGACCCCCTTTCATTTGATCACACTCACTTTTGGGTTGCTTAGTTGGGGTTTAGTTTAGGGAAGAGATGGAGGGCAGGCAGGGGAGAGGTAGAGGGGGGAGGAGAGGGAGGGGGAGAGGAACAGGGCAGGAAGGGGGGTAGGAAGCGGGGGTGGAAGCGGTGGGTGGACCCAGCCACTTGGTTCAAGATGAACAAGTGGCTGGGCCCAGTGGCGGACAGAGTAGGGCTTCACAGTCCGGGAAACAGAGGGCATCGTCACAGGGGAAGGCCAAGGCGACTAGGGAGGCGAGGTTTTCTATGGAGGAGAAGGAGGCCCTCGTAGAAGCCTATATGGCCAGGTATAGGAGGCTGCAGCATCAGAAGACCACCCCAACTGAGAAGAGGAAGCTCTGGCAGGAGATAAGGAATGCAGTCAATGCAGTGGGTGGCCGGAACAGAGATATGGACTCTATTAAACATCGATACCGGGACTGCAAGATGGATCTCAAGAAAAAGTTAAGCCTGGAAGCTCGACATGCCGCAGGAACCGGTGGCGGACCTGCACTTGAAATCGAGTACTGCCGATGGGAGGAAATGTTGCGTCCCAGCATCTCCGAGGTGGATATATTCGGTATCAGAGGAATTGATACCGGGAACCTGCAATTCTCATCTGACGGTAAGCTCATTTAAGAATAAACTAACATACAAATGTATTTCAAGGGAAAATATACGCAAACATTTACTTTCATGATTAAGGTAGAGAATACAATTTTAAAAAACATTCCAATTTACTTATATTACATAATTTGAATCATTCTTTAGATATACTTTAATGAAGAAATAGCCATGCACACGGTGAACCAATCACAGGAGGCAGCTATATTCAGCTAACAATCACCAGCTTCTAAGCATATTTAGATATGCTTTTCAGCAAAGAATATCCAGAGAATGAAGCTAATTAGATAAGAAAAGTACATTAGAAAGTTGATTATAATTGTATGTTTCGAAATCATGAAAGATAAAACATTGGGTTTCATGTCCCTTTAAGGATCAGATTAATGCTATTACGTTGTTTACACACATTCACAATTACTTTGCGGTTACATCAGTATCTAGGCTATAGGTTAGGTGTGCATTTAAACAGACTGAAAATAAAAGCTAAAACATTCAGATTGACCAGAGATATCACAAACACGGTTTAGAAAATAAGGACATCGTATTGATTGTTAGATTTCTAAGTGGATTAATGAGGCTGCATTTGTAATTGTATCGTAAGCTAAGTCATGCAAAGCTTTATTTGGAAATATGCTAATATATACATTTATTTATTTTTCAAATATACAGAGTCTGGGGAGGAGGCAGCACAGCAAATACCGGCTCCTCCTTTACCCCGGGATGAGAGTGGTGGGGATGAATATCCACCTCGGAGGGAAGAGGCCCCCCCATGACGAAGAGGCCCCCCCATGAAGAAGAGGCCCCCCATGACGAAGAGGCCCCGGAAGCAGAGGAGGAGGTCGCGGAACCAGAGGCCCCTCAAGGACCCGCACCCTGCCGTGCACGGGCACCCCGCCGTGCACGGGTACCCCGCCAAGCACAACAAGAGGAAATAGCGGAGGTGCGGGTTCTACTAGACTACATAGACCAGATGCGTAACTCCCGGATACAAAATATGGAAGGCAGAACTAGAATTATTGCAGGACAAAACCAAATAATTGAAGGCCAAAACAAAATAATAGACATACTTACTCGAATAGAAGAAGGGCAAAACAGAACCTTAAATATACAACAACAGATGTTAAATATTTTACGGGAGGCGCATGCTGGTCTGCCTCCTGGTCCGCCTCCTGCTGCCGGGCCTCCTGCTGCCGGGCCTCCTGCTGCCGGGCCATCTTCTCCTGCCGGGCCTCCTGCTGCCGGGCCATCTTCTCCTGCCGGGCCTCCTGCTGCCGGGCCATCTTCTCCTGCCGGGCCTCCTGCTGCCGGGCCATCTTCTCCTGCCGGGCCTCCTGCTGCCGGGCCATCTTCTCCTGCCGGGCCATCTCCTCCTCCTCACCTTGGTCGTCCCAGTACTCTTCCTTCCACTCTTCCCACAACATATCCAATGAGAACTCGTCGGAGTCGGCAGTTGACCCTCCCAGAGCCTCAGCCCCATGGGAAGAGGGGAAGGAAGAGGAAGTAAGTATTTCCTTTCATGTTTAATGTTATTTTTATTTAATGTGTAATGGATAGGTATGTAATGATGTGGTTTTCATACACTTGTGGACCACACTCTGTATATAATCGACTTCTATGGGATCGGGTCCATGGAGGCAGATTGTTTGCAGAGTGTGGGTTATAAGTGTGTGAAAACCACATCACATACCTATCCTTGTTCATGGTATTGATTGGTTTCTGTGATGTGATGTCCAAACTGTTTCCCGAATCGCTAACAAAATTACCATTACAATTATCCATGATGGCATATTACTGTTTGAATGTCAAGAACACAGCTTAAAGGGACATTAAAAAAATTATTGATTACAAAGAATACACTGTATTATGCATTATCAAGCTGGAAAAAACAAAACATGGAGAAATACGTGTGACTTATGTGCTTACCCTTGGATATATGACTCTGAAAAATGACCACTTATTTGTTGTTCTGACATAACATTTTAGACATCAATGATCAATACATGGTAAATAATATGCTGTATGAGCCCAAGGTTTTAGATATACAAATGCTATACAAATGCCCTCTAGTGGTCAAATTGCATAATGATTAAATGCACTCTTCAAGCTCTAAGAAATGAGCACACGAACCTCATAGGTTTAGCTAGCAAATTAAAATAAACACAGACAAATGATTAATTGGTGAGAAAACTTTGATATCATTGAAATTACAAAATTCACTTTTATAATAATGCAAAACATGATTTGTTTTAAAAACTGTCCCTTTAACAAAATTACATATGCTAACATATATTTGCAGATTGTTGGTATATCTACATGTACTTGTTCAAACAATAAATATTGAAAAAAGATTTATATTGACGTGTTAAATAAAGTCTATTTTCTTAAAGAGACATTATTGGGTTAATTTATTTTTATAAAGACATTTGTTTTAACAATGAATAGGGTTTAAAGTCCTTTGAGGAGTGGGGGGTGAAAATATGCTAACAATAATATATTTGGAGATTAACCAATGTGGAACTCATACATGATACCAAAGTAAACATTTGCATTAAAGGGACAGTATACTATCTTTTTAACAGAACTGTATGTAATAGACACTACTAGAAACAACAAGATTAACATATACTGATATCAATATTACAAAGCTTTAAACACTTTCAAAGAAAATCGGGTTAGCTCTATTGAAAATATAGATGAACCCCCATTACAACCGTAAAACAAGACAATACACCATCATTAACATATGAAAAGACCCTTTACACAAAACAGGAGAAAGCTGGAGATGGTACTCACATGAAACTTAGAGGCTTGGTGAGGAGTCTGAAAATTACTTACATTTTATTTGAACAGAAGCAAAATGAAACGTGTATTTGTTAAACAATGGACTATCTAACTAGAGACCAAATTAAAAAATTTGATTTATAATGTGAGTGTCTAATGAACCTTTAATAAAATATACGACGAAATTACATTTAGAAGAAGTCGGCATCATATATTTAGCATATGATAAAGATAAATGCATATTGATTACTTGATTCTAACACAATAGCGCATATTTATGAATTAGATATCTTTAACATTAAACACAACTGTCATTTTTCATAAAAAGGAACATATTGTTGACAAACATATTAAACAACATGGACTATAGAGATTTGCACTTGCCTCGAAATATCATATGCATGAAAACATTTTGCTTTCGTTCGTTTATTCAACCAGACATCCAGCAAAAGAGAATGTGCTGGTCTTTATCAGCTACGGGTCAACAATGTAACATGATGCAAAAAATCCATATTCGCAAGGTTTCTAAAATTGGCTTCATTCACAAACGTGTTTAACGTGCACAAACAAATATTGCGGGACTACGTAATCCAATCAGACGTTTTTTTACCTTTGCATGTGACGTCTTAATTAACATGGCGCTTCCTTGATCGCGTCAAAACGCCATCCAATAAAAGGCACATTCTTGATCACGTAAGAACGTCAGTCAATACAAGGAATCATTGGACAGCCTGGCAGGTGACGTCTTAAGCAACATGGCGCATCCGAGATCGCTGAAAAACCGCAGCCAATACAAGGACTCAGTTGACAGCTTGGCATATCAATAAGAAACGTATTTATATTTTAGTAACTAGTATGTGTCTAGATTGCTATCTAGGAATGTCACGAAATCATGAAGCATCTTTTCGGATTTGACTGTCCCTTGAACTATAGCTATGGTGTATATCTTTAACATTTAAAAGATACACATGAGAAATACATATGCCATTGATGTTTTAAGATATGTTTAGATTGTTTTGGAATAACAATAATGACACATGTATTGATTAAACGTGTCATTTATTGAAGTTGAAATATGGTCAGCCTACTTATAGCCATATATGGGAGTAGAAGTATTTTTTTAACATATTTGGTGAAAAATATTCCTTATCTAAAATATGCGCATTACACACAGAGATTTATTTGGTTACACTTTTACAATAAGATAGAATTGAAAATGAAATACATGTGCTGTCAACATTACAATAAGATTGTTTATTAATAAGATTATATGTCCTTGTTCATGTAAAAAGGACAAAAACGCTTTAGAAATGGAAATACATTCATTAACAATTGTGCTCACCATCACTTAAAGGGACATGAATTTTTTATTTTTAAAAAGAGGATACACAGAGACAATACTATTTCAATAAAATGAACACTTTACAGGGTTTTCAATAAAATGAACACTTTACACTTTACAATGATATCATTGTATCAATCCTCAGATCATTTGTTAAAGGTGCATCAATTCATGCAGAGTTTAGAAATACACACATGGATGTGAAAATTTTAATATACATATATACACAAATAACAATCTATATATACATATATAAAAGAATTACTATGCTACTCATAATCAGGCAATGATAAAGCTTTGAGAAAAATATATAAAGACAAATAATAAAATTACATTGGAGATGTTAATCTTAAAGTCATTTACAATTGTATTACATATATGATTATTGAAAATCCATTATTTTTGGTTGGTCTCTTTAAGGATCAACCAGATAAACTAGATCTTTCAATCAATAAAATCAATACTGAGGACAAAGAATCGTGCAATGACATGTCTTTTATTAGGATGTAAGAAAACATCAACAACGTTTATAAATAATCTTGTAAAAATAAGGAATATTTGAGCCATATGACAAGGTAACAGAGTGCATCACAGTCCATGAAGAGAGTTGCCAAAGGCCAGCATAGCCCCATTGGAGACATATGAAAGGTAACAGAGTGCATCACAGTCCATGAAGAGAGTTGCCAAAGGCCAGCATAGCCCCATTGGAGACATATGACAAGGTAACAGAGTGCATCACAGTCCATGAAGAGAGTTGCCAAAGGCCAGCATAGCCCCATTGGAGACATATGACAAGGTAACAGAGTGCATCACAGTCCATGAAGAGAGTTGCCAAGGGCCAGCATAGCCCCATTGGAGACATATGACAAGGTAACAGAGTGCATCACAGTCCATGAAGAGAGTTGCCAAGGGCCAGCATAGCCCCATTGGAGACATATGACAAGGTAACAGAGTGCATCACAGTCCATGAAGAGAGTTGCCAAAGGCCAGCATAGCCCCATTGGAGACATATGACAAGGTAACAGAGTGCATCACAGTCCATGAAGAGAGTTGCCAAAGGCCAGCATAGCCCCATTGGAGACATATGACAAGGTAACAGAGTGCATCACAGTCCATGAAGAGAGTTGCCAAAGGCCAGCATAGCCCCATTGGAGACATATGACAAGGTAACAGAGTGCATCACAGTCCATGAAGAGAGTTGCCAAAGGCCAGCATAGCCCCATTGGAGACATATGACAAGGTAACAGAGTGCATCACAGTCCATGAAGAGAGTTGCCAAGGGCCAGCATAGCCCCATTGGAGACATATGACAAGGTAACAGAGTGCATCACAGTCCATGAAGAGAGTTGCCAAAGGCCAGCATAGCCCCATTGGAGACATATGACAAGGTAACAGAGTGCATCACAGTCCATGAAGAGAGTTGCCAAGGGCCAGCATAGCCCCATTGGAGACATATGACAAGGTAACAGAGTGCATCACAGTCCATGAAGAGAGTTGCCAAAGGCCAGCATAGCCCCATTGGAGACATATGACAAGGTAACAGAGTGCATCACAGTCCATGAAGAGAGTTGCCAAAGGCCAGCATAGCCCCATTGGAGACATATGACAAGGTAACAGAGAGTATCACAGTCCATGAAGAGAGTTGCCAAAGGCCAGCATAGCCCCATTGGAGACATATGACAAGGTAAAAGAGTTCAACAGGCACAACAATAAACTTAAAAAAAGGCCAAATGGCAACAATAACAAAAACATCAACATGTGGACGGAGGATTCTTATCTGCGCCCTTGGAGCATCTCCAGATCCTCCACTTACTGGTCATCCTCTTCATTGTCCTGTGCATGTCCAGCTCCAGATTCAGGCCTTGAATTTAATAGCATGATCTGCCGTAGAGTCAAATCCTGAACCCGGAGCTGGGCCTGCATGGTGTCGTTCATCCCTCTCAGGACAGCTGCGTTCCTCAACACGGCCTGCTCTACTCGTGCTATACCTTCTAGCATGAGCCATGCTGAGTCACAGCCTAAAATAAAGAATAAATCAAATATTAAGGATAATTACACAATCGACGAAAAAACTAAGCAAAGATACATTGTCATCATAAAGACAAATCATTCTTTACATCAATTTGTTGAAATTGATTCTTTACACATTAAATATGTTATTCAGACAGACCAAAATCATTAAAGGGACAGTTTACTCAAACATGTTGTCCCCTTTAATTGGTTTTCGATGATCCACTTATACAGCTTGAGTGTATCAAATCTTGTAAAAGGATTTACATTGTACTTACATTAGCAATTTAAATATTTTTATTATACTGTGGTAGGCACACCTATCCTTAAACATTTTGGCGTTGAGGACAAGCTGTGTAAACATAGCAACCTGAAGAAATTACATTCCCACTGGGTTAGACAAGAGATAATGTATCAACATTTGTACATAAATTGTTGGATTCAAGTAGTGGTGATTGGTATATGTAGTGATATCAAATTAAAGGGACACTGAACCTAAATATTTAATTGACTGATTCAGATAGAGCACGACATTACAAATATGAAAAAATTACACATATTCTTTAAATGTTAGAATTCTCTAGCTAGATTTTGAATGCAAGAATGTAGGTTTATAGGGCAGGCCATATTTGTTTATCAACTTTGGTTGTCCCTGCTGGTTGATGGATACATTCATCCAACAATAAAGAAATGATGTCCACAATTATTTTATATTTAAAATTAATTCTAGCCATTTCTTTGTTTCAATAAAGATAGCAAGAGAATGAGGAATAATTCATAAGAGTAGTAAATTATAGATTTGATCAACATTGCATGCTCTATTTGAATCACAATAGAAACAATTTGCCTTCAGTGTACCTTTAAGTATCTTATAATGTTGATTTTGAATGATACTTACAGCTGTGCCTGGGAAGGACAATCCGACACCCAGGACAATGAAGGTTGAGACAGGGGGGAGGGATGGGATTGGGTTGGGGAGGGATGAGCTGCTGCTCCGGGGTAGGCCGTACAGCTGGGGAGTGGTGAGTTGGGGTCTGGGCAGCTGTACGGCCCATAATACGGGGAGAGCGGCGAAGGGGGGTGAAGGGGCGTTTTTTTGGAGGGACAGGGAAGGGGCGTTTTTTGGGAGGGACAGGAGATGACAAATGGGAAGGGCCGGCAGGGGTCTGGGCCTGGGCAGGGGTCTGGGCCTGGGCAGTGGTCGGGGTCTGGGCCTGGACAGGGTTCTGTGACTGGGCAGGGGCGGAAACCAGATGACCAGAGGTGGAGGATCCATCTGAAAAAAATAATCCAAATATATTAACATCTCATACATCATGAAATCAAATCAACGCATTTCAAATTGATTATGTTTTCAATATACTTAGAAGTGTGTTTGAATTTCTAAACAATTATGAAATGAGGATATGGTATGCATATAGGCACTCAGATGAATATCAATTACTGTCTGTACAATTATAACATTATTATTGTGTTTTGGCCTGGAATATGCATGTGACATAATGATGGCATGAATTATAAATTTAAAAAAAACCAAAACATCCAAGCATATTTTCATTCTGCCTGATATAGAAAGGGGGCAGTAGTGTATTTGACCAGACAAATAATATTCCTTTTTAAAGTGCAAAAGCTGTAGACTTTGAATGTCTTCAATAAAATGATTTCCAATAAAGCAACATGTTGGAAACATGATAGATATATTTCACATACCATCAGACTCCAAGGCAGCCTCTTCCTCCTCCGTCACATATGTTAAATCAATCTCTGTAAAACATAACATGTTGTGTACACGTTAAGATCAGATATTATAACATATGTTACTGTTGATCAAAGACACACATCAATGTTGCATTAAAGATATACACACCCAAAGTTATGATTTACATCATTTTGATGGAGCATACAAATGACATTAGATTTGTTATTCTCAATGATTCAGATTTTCGATGTATTGTTTGTATTATTTTTAAAATCATAAAAGCATAGTACATAGAACATTTAAGATTTCTCATGTGTGTATCACTTGATGACTGTTGTCAAAAATGAACATGGAAACAAACATATGCTATACATCTTCTGAATAACAAAGGTGTAGACTAATAAAGTTTTAATTCTTAATCTTTCAATATTCCAAGAAAATTAATATATAATCAGAGGAGTAAATTATATGTTTGTTTCAAATGTTATGCTTCATCAGAATCATGCTCATAATATTGATTACCAATACACCTTCAATGACATATAAATGAGTCAATGGACTTACCAGGAGACCGCAAAGGCGGCTCTGTGTCAGTGCTGGATTCTTCTGGGCTCCCCACACCAACTCTCTCTATGAATGATATAGATATATATTAGTGAACACATTTGGGATAGCACTAAATCACATCTGTAGCGAATTTTAAGAATAATCAACTTGAAAATGTGAAGAATAGAGCAGTCATTAAACAAAAAAAATGCTTGTTTGAATCAAGGGGATTCTGTTAAAAATGATGTATTGAACATATGTTAAATTTCTGACTATATTAGACATCAAACTCATCTCATACGATGCTATTGCATATCTAAATATACCCATTGATCAATGTTCTTAAAAGAATACACACAAACCACATTTTGAATATCAGCTGTTGACAAATATAAACAAAGACATGTTGCACATCGAGCCATTTGTGCAATGTACAGTAATCTTGTTTAGGACACAACACATATTTATCACAATACAAAACCAAATTGATTAGTACAAATATGTAATCATGGTGCTGTTAGAGTATGCTGATATCTATAAAGTAACTCCAAAAGTGAATATGTGAATTATATATCAATATTGTCTAATCCAAAGAATGTAAAGATGAATGAATCTATTGTTTATTAAAGGGACACTGACATGATTTATTTCAATCATTGATTTCACTGTTCAAACTGTTCAAAATGATTTCACATTGATTCCTATTATAATTTGAATGTTGCTACATTTTAATCTTAAAGGCAGATAAGCAATATTGGATTCAATAAATATTGTTTGTTGAAGGTATCCACCAATCATCAATCAAAACCCTTGTTGGTCAACCAAAATTGAGCTGTAGATAAACGTACATTCTTGATTTTAAAACACATTTAGCAATAGAAAATTTCACATATGATTATAGTATTATATTTAAATGTTGATTAATATTGCATGCTCTATCTGAATGACAACATTAATAATTTTAGCTCAGTATCCCTTTAATATAAAATTATATTGATTTGACAATGTTGGTGTTAATGAATTCTCTACTCCATATGTTGATGTAATGAATGGGATTGAGCATGCAATTCCAATCTAATATGTTATTTAAGGATATCCTTTGATTTTTTTAATTTTCAGCTATTAAAGGGACATGAAGCTCTAAATGTGTAATTGTATACTTTTTGAAACTATGTACTACTGTTATCTCAACACATGATTTTAACTTTTGACCCAATGCAAAT
Source organism: Bombina bombina (assembly GCF_027579735.1). Taxonomy (NCBI): domain Eukaryota; kingdom Metazoa; phylum Chordata; class Amphibia; order Anura; family Bombinatoridae; genus Bombina; species Bombina bombina. The sequence continues at coordinate 865,420,128 of NC_069504.1, forward strand.
TTAGGCATAAAAAAACAGCCGGATAATACCAGTAATGCATTGTTTAACATAAACCAAAATCAATATGTTTTTAGAAGAACTAAAACAATAGACTGAACCAATGTAGATCATAAAATGTTTAAACAAAACAATAAAATCACGTTTAAAAATCATTCAATGTAACATTTCGTTGGCATGTCCCTTAAATGACGTGATCAATTTCAAAAATGGAATCTATATTTAAAAAAAAAAATCACATGCAAAAGTGTGTGAGTTTTTAAAAAATGTATACAAATAAGATTAAGCAATACACAAGGGAAGAATATAAATTGGACATTCAAAGAATCTTACATTAAAATTAAGATATCCAGAATAGATGGGATCTTTTAAATTTGAAAAATATTCAGAGTAGTCTTACAATGTAATCCTCTGTTTATTTTTTAAAAATTCTTATTTGTAAATATTTTATTAATCCATTTTGCAGATACATATAAATCTTGAACAATGTGGATTTAGTATGTAATGTTCTGTCCATGTTTCTAAGACAAATGTCAATTAAAATGAGACATACCATACTGTGACAAGCCCTGGCTTGAAGATCCAGCACCAACATCCAGATCTGTAATATATTAAATGAGGATTGGATATCATTAATACAAATCATGCCATGTTTAAAATCTTTACATTATTAGCAAATCAATTAAAAACTATTAATCTTTTGGTAGTCCCATGAGTTAATTGTTTCCTCAATTAAATTCATGATAAATATATCCTGTACTCTTATTTTCAATCAGTTGTGTTGTTTACTGTAGCTTTAATTATTTATTGTTGTTATTTCATTCTCATCAATTGATGGGCATATGTTTTTGTTTTTTTTTGGATTCTGTTTTTTTTTATTATGTATACTATTGAAAATAAGAATGCTGTATTCTTCACATATATAATAATTCACATTTCATTTTGACCAACATGTATAAAGCAATGCCACTTACAGCAAAGCCATGTTAACGTGGATGCGCAATTCCATTTTCGCGATCATTGTGCAATGATTCCAAACGGAATAACGCATCCGTCATTTGACCAACATGTATAAAGCAATGCCACTTACAGCAAAGCCATGTTAACGTGGATGTGCAATTCCATTTTCACGATCATTGTGCAATGATTCCAAGCGGAATAACGCATCCGTCATTTGACCAACATGTATAAAGCAATGCCACTTACAGCAAAGCCATGTTAACGTGGATGCGCAATTCCATTTTCGCGATCATTGTGCAATGATTCCAAGCGGAATAACGCATCCGTCATTTGACCAACATGTATAAAGCAATGCCACTTACAGCAAAGCCATGTTAATGTGGATGCGCAATTCCATTTTCGCGATCATTGTGCAATGATTCCAAGCGGAATAACGCATCCGTCATTTGACCAACATGTATAAAGCAATGCCACTTACAGCAAAGCCATGTTAACGTGGATGCGCAATTCCATTTTCGCGATCATTGCGCATATTCTGTAGAGCGCAAGAAACATTATTCCTATTTCATGTGTCACTAATCTAAAATCAGATATCTAAACATCATATGTAGTGTATGTTGTGAGATCTGGATAGGTTTAGGATCTGACTAGACATGTGCGGTTCGTTTCGGATTAATTCGGAAATTCGGTAAATTCGGTAAATTCGGAGATTCGGATCGATTCGGATTTCCGAATTAAAATACTTCCGAATCTACCGAATGAATCCGAAATAGCTGCCGTATCTCCGAATAAATCCGAATTAGCTCGGTAAAATTCGGCATTTCCCCATAGGAAACAATGGGAGTTTCGGCTGAAAAAAAACTAACACCGCAGCCCCATTGTTTCCTATGGGGAAACACTAAGTCTGCACCTAACACCCTAACATGTACCCCGAGTCTCTAAACACCCCTAATCTGACACTTATTAACCCCTAATCTGCTGCCTCCGCTATCGCTGACACCTGCATTATTTTATTAACCCCTAATCTGCCGACCGAATATCGCCGCCACCTACATTATAACTATTAACCCCTAATCTGCTGTCCCTAACACCGCCGACCCCTACATTATAGTTATTAACCCCTAATCTGCCCCCCCCCAACGTCGCCGCAATCTAACTACAAGTATTAACCCCTAATCTGCCGACCCGATATCGCCGCCACCTACATTACAACTATTAACCCCTAATCTGCTGTCCCTAACACCGCCGACCCCTACATTATAGTTATTAACCCCTAATCTGCCCCCCCCCAACGTCGCCGCAATCTAACTACAAGTATTAACCCCTAATCTGCCGACCCGATATCGCCGCCACCTACATTATAACTATTAACCCCTAATCTGCTGTCCCTAACACCGCCGACCCCTACATTATAGTTATTAACCCCTAATCTGCCTCCCCCAACGTCGCCACAATCTAACTACAAGTATTAACCCCTAATCTGCCGACCCGATATCGCCGCCGCCTACATTATAGCTATTAACCCCTAATCTGCTGTCCCTAACACCGCCGACCCCTACATTATAGTTATTAACCCCTAATCTGCCCCCCCCAACGTCGCCACAATCTAACTACAAGTATTAACCCTTAATCTGCCGACCGCAAATCGCCGCCACTATAATAAATGTATTAACCCCTAAACCGCCGCACTCCCGCCTCGCAAACACTATAATACATTTTATTAACCCCTAATCTGCCCTCCCTAACATCGCCGCCACCTACCTACAATTATTAACCGCTAATCTCCCGCCCCCAACGTCGCCGCTACTATAATAAGGTTATTAACCCCTAAACCTAAGTCTAACCCTAACACTAACACCCCCTAACTTAAATATAATTTAAATAAAACGAAATAAATTTACTATAGTTAAATAAATGAATCCTATTTAAAACGAAAGACTTACCTGTAAAATAAACCCTAATATAGCTGCAATATAACTAATAGTTACATTGTAGCTATTTTAGGATTTATTTTTATTTTACAGGCAACTTTGTATTTATTTTAACTAGGTACAATAGTTATTAAATAGTTATTAACTATTTAATAAATACCTAGATAAAATAAATACAAATATACCTGTAAAATAAATCCTAACCTAAGTTACAATTACACCTAACACTACACTATCATTAAATTAACTAAATAAATGAATCCTATATAAAACTAAAGACTTACCTGTAAAATAAACCCTAATATAGCTGCAATATAACTAATAGTTACATTGTAGCTATTTTAGCATTTATATTTATTTTACAGGCAACTTTGTATTTATTTTAACTAGGTACAATAGCTATTAAATAGTTATTGACTAATTAATAGCTACCTAGTTAAAATAATTACAAAATTACCTGTAAAATAAATCCTAACCTAAGTTACAATAAAACCTAACACTACACTATCATTAAATAAATTAACTACAAGTACCTACAATTATCTACAATTAAATAAACTAAAGTACAAAACCCCCCCACTAAATTACAAAAAATAAAAAACCACTAAATTACAAAAAATAAAAAAATATTACAAGAATTTTAAACTAATTACACCTAATCTAAGCCCCCTAATAAAATAACAAAGCCCCCCAAAATAAAAAAAATGCCCTAACCTATACTAAATTACAAAAGTTAACAACTCTATTACCTTACCAGCCCTGAACAGGGCCCTTTGCGGGGCATGCCCCAAAGAAAACAGCTCTTTTGCCTGTAAAAAAAAAACACAATCCCCCCCCCACATTACAACCCACCACCCACATACCCCTACTCTAACCCAAACCCCCCTTAAATAAACCTAACACTACCCCCCTGAAGATCTCCCTACCTTGAGTCGTGTTCACCCAGCCGGGCCGAAGTCTTCATCCGATGGGGCAGAAGAGGACATCCAGACCGGCAGAAGTCTTCATCCAAGCGGGGCAAGAAGAGGTCTTCCATCCATCAGAAAAGTACAAAAAAACAAACAAACACTAAATTAGCAAAAATAATAAAATATTACAATAATTTTAAACTAATTACACCTAATCTAAGCCCCCTACTAGCTATTAATATAGCTACAATATAACTAATAGTTACATTGTAGCTATTTTAGGATTTATATGTATTTTACAGGCAACTTTGTATTTATTTTAACTAGGTACAATAGCTATTAAATAGTTAATAACTACCTAGCTAAAATAAATACAAATTTACCTGTAAAATAAACCCTAACCTAAGTTACAATTACACCTAACACTACACTGTCATTAAATTAACTAAATAAATTAATCCTATATAAAACTAAATACTTACCTGTAAAATAAACCCTAATATAGCTACAATATAACTAATAGTTACATTGTAGCTATTTTAGCATTTATATTTATTTTACAGGCAACTTTGTATTTATTTTAACTAGGTACAAAAGCTATTAAATAGATATTTACTGTTTAATAGCTACCTAGTTAAAATAATTACAAAATTACCTGTAAAATAAATCCTAACCTAAGTTACTATAAAACCTAACACTACACTATCATTAAATAAATTAACTACAAGTACCTACAATTAAATACAATGAAATAAACTAAACTAAAGTACAAAAAAAACAAACACTAAATTACAAAAAATAAAAAAAATTACAAGAATTTTAAACTAATTACACCTAATCTAAGCCCCCTAATAAAATAACAAAGCCCCCCAAAATAAAAAAATGCCCTACCCTATACTAAATTACAAAAGTAATCAGCTCTATTACCTTACCAGCCCTGAACAGGGCCTTTTGCGGGGCATGCCCCAAAGAAAACAGCTCTTTTGCCTGTAAAAAAAAACACAATACCCCCCCCCACATTACAACCCACCACCCACATACCCCTACTCTAACCCAAACCCCCCTTAAATAAACCTAACACTACCCCCCTGAAGATCTCTCTACCGTGTCTTCACCCAGCGGGCCGAAGTCTTCATCCGATCGGGCAGAAGAGGACATCCAGACCGGCAGAAGTCTTCATCCAAGCGGGGCAAGAAGAGGTCTTCCATCCATCAGAAGTCTTGATCCAGGCGGCATCTTCTCTGTTCATCCATCCGGAGCGGAGCGGCAGCATCCTGAAGACATCCCACGCAGAGCATCCTCTTCTTTCTTGATCCGACGACTAGGTGACCGTACCTTTAAGTGACGTCATCCAAGATGGCGTCCCTTGAATTCCGATTGGCTGATAGGATTCTATCAGCCAATCGGAATTAAGGTAGGAAAAATCTGATTGGCTGATTCAATCAGCCAATCAGATTCAAGTTCAATCCGATTGGCTGATCCAATCAGCCAATCAGATTGAGCTTGCATTCTATTGGCTGATCGGAACAGCCAATAGAATGTGAGGTCAATCTGATTGGCTGATTCCATCAGCCAATCAGATTGAACTTGAATCTGATTGGCTGATTGAATCAGCCAATCAGATTTTTCCTACCTTAATTCCGATTGGCTGATAGAATCCTATCAGCCAATCGGAATTCAAGGGACGCCATCTTGGATGACGTCACTTAAAGGTACAGTCACCTAGTCGTCGGATCAAGAAAGAAGAGGATGCTCTGCGTGGGATGTCTTCAGGATGCTGCCGCTCCGCTCCGGATGGATGAACAGAGAAGATGCCGCCTGGATCAAGACTTCTGATGGATGGAAGACCTCTTCTTGCCCCGCTTGGATGAAGACTTCTGCCGGTCTGGATGTCCTCTTCTGCCCGATCGGATGAAGACTTCGGCCCGCTGGGTGAAGACACGGTAGAGAGATCTTCAGGGGGGTAGTGTTAGGTTTATTTAAGGGGGGTTTGGGTTAGAGTAGGGGTATGTGGGTGGTGGGTTGTAATGTGGGGGGGGGTATTGTGTTTTTTTTTACAGGCAAAAGAGCTGTTTTCTTTGGGGCATGCCCCGCAAAAGGCCCTGTTCAGGGCTGGTAAGGTAATAGAGCTGATTACTTTTGTAATTTAGTATAGGGTAGGGCATTTTTTTATTTTGGGGGGCTTTGTTATTTTATTAGGGGGCTTAGATTAGGTGTAATTAGTTTAAAATTCTTGTAATTTTTTTTATTTTTTGTAATTTAGTGTTTGTTTTTTTTGTACTTTAGTTTAGTTTATTTCATTGTATTTAATTGTAGGTACTTGTAGTTAATTTATTTAATGATAGTGTAGTGTTAGGTTTAATAGTAACTTAGGTTAGGATTTATTTTACAGGTAATTTTGTAATTATTTTAACTAGGTAGCTATTAAACAGTAAATATCTATTTAATAGCTATTGTACCTAGTTAAAATAAATACAAAGTTGCCTGTAAAATAAATATAAATGCTAAAATAGCTACAATGTAACTATTAGTTATATTGTAGCTATATTAGGGTTTATTTTACAGGTAAGTATTTAGTTTTATATAGGATTAATTTATTTAGTTAATTTAATGACAGTGTAGTGTTAGGTGTAATTGTAACTTAGGTTAGGGTTTATTTTACAGGTAAATTTGTATTTATTTTAGCTAGGTAGTTATTAACTATTTAATAGCTATTGTACCTAGTTAAAATAAATACAAAGTTGCCTGTAAAATACATATAAATCCTAAAATAGCTACAATGTAACTATTAGTTATATTGTAGCTATATTAATAGCTAGTAGGGGGCTTAGATTAGGTGTAATTAGTTTAAAATTATTGTAATATTTTATTATTCTTGCTAATTTAGTGTTTGTTTGTTTTTTTGTACTTTTCTGATGGATGGAAGACCTCTTCTTGCCCCGCTTGGATGAAGACTTCTGCCGGTCTGGATGTCCTCTTCTGCCCCATCGGATGAAGACTTCGGCCCGGCTGGGTGAACACGACTCAAGGTAGGGAGATCTTCAGGGGGGTAGTGTTAGGTTTATTTAAGGGGGGTTTGGGTTAGAGTAGGGGTATGTGGGTGGTGGGTTGTAATGTGGGGGGGGGGGGATTGTGTTTTTTTTTTACAGGCAAAAGAGCTGTTTTCTTTGGGGCATGCCCCGCAAAGGGCCCTGTTCAGGGCTGGTAAGGTAATAGAGCTGTTAACTTTTGTAATTTAGTATAGGTTAGGGCATTTTTTTTATTTTGGGGGGCTTTGTTATTTTATTAGGGGGCTTAGATTAGGTGTAATTAGTTTAAAATTCTTGTAATATTTTTTTATTTTTTGTAATTTAGTGGGGGGGGGTGTTGTACTTTAGTTTAGTTTTTTTAATTGTATTTAATTGTAGGTACTTGTAGTTAATTTATTTAATGATAGTGTAGTGTTAGGTTTAATTGTAACTTAGGTTAGGATTTATTTTACAGGTAATTTTGTAATTATTTTAACTAGGTAGCTATTAAATAGTCAATATCTATTTAATAGCTATTGAACCTAGTTAAAATGAATACAAAGTTGCCTGTACAATAAATATAAATGCTAAAATAGCTACAATGTAACTATTAGTTATATTGCAGCTATATTAGGGTTTATTTTACAGGTAAGTCTTTAGTTTTATATAGGATTCATTTATTTAGTTAATTTAATGATAGTGTAGTGTTAGGTGTAATTGTAACTTAGGTTATGATTTATTTTACAGGTAAATTTGTATTTATTTTAGCTAGGTAGTTATTAAATAGTTATTAACTATTTAATAACTATTGTACCTAGTTAAAATAAATACAAAGTTGCCTGTAAAATACATATAAATCCTAAAATAGCTACAATGTAACTATTAGTTATATTGAAGCTATATTAATAGCTAGTAGGGGGCTTAGATTAGGTGTAATTAGTTTAAAATTATTGTAATATTTTATTATTTTTGGTAATTTAGTGTTTGTTTGTATTTTGGTACTTGTATGATGGATGGAAGACCTCTTCTTGCCCCGCTTGGATGAAGACTTCTGCCGGTCTGGATGTCCTCTTCTGCCCCATCGGATGAAGACTTCGGCCCGGCTGGGTGAACACAACTCAAGGTAGGGAGATCTTCAGGGGGGTAGTGTTAGGTTTATTTAAGGGGGGTTTGGGTTAGAGTAGGGGTATGTGGGTGGTGGGTTGTAATGTGGGGGGGGGGGATTGTGTTTTTTTTTTACAGGCAAAAGAGCTTTTTTCTTTGTGGCATGCCCCTGCAAAGGGCCCTGTTCAGGGCTGGTAAGGTAATAGAGCTGTTAACTTTTGTAATTTAGTATAGGGTAGTGCATTTTTTTTTATTTTGGGGGGCTTTGTTATTTTATTAGGGGGCTTAGATTAGGTGTAATTAGTTTAAAATTCTTGTAATATTTTTTTATTTTTTGTAATTTAGTGGTTTTTTATTTTTTGTAATTTAGTGGGGGGGTTTTGTACTTTAGTTTATTTAATTGTAGATAATTGTAGGTACTTGTAGTTAATTTATTTAATGATAGTGTAGTGTTAGGTTTTATTGTAACTTAGGTTAGGATTTATTTTACAGGTAATTTTGTAATTATTTTAACTAGGTAGTTATTAAATAGTCAATAACTATTTAATAGCTATTGTACCTAGTTAAAATAAATACAAAGTTGCCTGTAAAATAAATATAAATGCTAAAATAGCTACAATGTAACTATTAGTTATATTGCAGCTATATTAGGGTTTATTTTACAGGTAAGTATTTAGTTTTAAATATGAGTCATTTATTTAATTAATTAAATGATAGTGTAGTGTTAGGTGTAATTGTAACTTAGGTTAGGATTTATTTTACAGGTAAATTTGTATTTATTTTAGCTAGGTAGTTATTAAATAGTTATTAACTATTTAATAACTATTGTACCTAGTTAAAATAAATACAAAGTTGCCTGTAAAATAAAAATAAATCCTAAAATAGCTACAATGTAACTATTAGTTATATTGCAGCTATATTAGGGTTTATTTTACAGGTAAGTCTTTAGTTTTAAATAGGATTCATTTATTTAACTATAGTAAACTTATTTCGTTTTATTTAAATTATATTTAAGTTAGGCGGTGTTAGTGTTAGGGTTAGACTTAGGTTTAGGGGTTAATAACCTTATTATAGTAGCGGCGACGTTGGGGGCGGGAGAATAGGGGTTAATAATTGTAGGTAGGTGGCGGCGATGTTAGGGAGGGCAGATTAGGGGTTAATAAAATGTATTATAGTGTTTGCGAGGCGGGAGTGCGGCGGTTTAGGGGTTAATACATTTATTATAGTGGCGGCGATTTGCGGTCGGCAGATTAGGGGTTAATACTTGTAGTTAGATTGCGGCGACGTTGGGGGGGGGGCAGATTAGGTGTTAATAACTATAATGTAGGGGTCGGCGGTGTTAGGGACAGCAGATTAGGGGTAAATAGTTATAATGTAGGCGGCGGCGATATCGGGTCGGCAGATTAGGGGTTAATACTTGTAGTTAGATTGCGGCGACGTTGGGGGGGGGGCAGATTAGGGGTTAATAACTATAATGTAGGGGTCGGCGGTGTTAGGGACAGCAGATTAGGGGTTAATAGCTATAATGTAGGCGGCGGCGATATCGGGTCGGCAGATTAGGGGTTAATACTTGTAGTTAGATTGCGGCGACGTTGGGGGAGGCAGATTAGGGGTTAATAACTATAATGTAGGGGTCGGCGGTGTTAGGGACAGCAGATTAGGGGTTAATAGCTATAATGTAGGCGGCGGCGATATCGGGTCGGCAGATTAGGGGTTAATACTTGTAGTTAGATTGCGGCGACGTTGGGGGAGGCAGATTAGGGGTTAATAACTATAATGTAGGGGTCGGCGGTGTTAGGGACAGCAGATTAGGGGTTAATAGCTATAATGTAGGTTGCGGCGATATCCGATCGGCAGATTAGGGGTTAAATAATGTTATTATAGGGTTTGCGATGTGGGGGGGCCTCGGTTTAGTGGTTCATAGGTAGTTTATGGGTGTTAGTGACTTAGTGTACTAAATGGGTGTTAGTGTACTAAAAACATACCGAATTTCGGAACGGAATAGAACCGAATTCAGCCGAATCCGAATAAATCCGAAACGAATTTATTCGGATCCGAATAAATCCGAAACGAATTTATTCAAATTTTGCCGAATCCGATTCGATCCGAAACGAAATTCGAAAAGTCCGAATCGATCCGAACCGAAAACGAACCAAATTTTTTAGCCGTGCACATGTCTAGATCTGACTATATACACATTTTTAAATAAATAATCAAATATTAAGATATTATATGAAGATGGATAGTTACCTGGTTCAGATTCTCTATCAGCTCCTCCCAGGCCACCGGACGGAGAAGCAGCTGCCCTGGCCCCCGCGTCAGGAATTTCAGATCCCGCAGCTGGGAGGGAAGAAGAGGAGGCCGAGGATGGCGAGGATCTAAATCTTTTGGGGACCCGGAGATTGAGGAGCTCGCATAAAGTCACCTCATAAGGGAGTAGGTAGAGTTTCCGCGGGGCCTTTCTTTGGCCCCCTCTTTTACGGGCTTGTACCCACTCCCTTATGAGGTTGACTTTTTTGGACAATCGCAACCTCATATCTCCGAATCTCCTCATGATCTGATCCTGGCTCCTCTGGACGTCACACACCAATCTAACCGCATTGGTGATAGACTCCCAGAGGGCCTTCTTAACAGGCGCATCTGTCGACCTCCTCTTGTTCCCAAACAGCTGGGGATAAAAGTTCTTGACGGCGTGGACCTGTGCAGCGCTCTCCTGCTTGGTGAACCTGGGAGGTGACATGCCTGCTGGGTGGTCTAATATAAATATTTATATTATAAATATATAACTGCCTGCAGGCATTAGAGAACTGACAAAGATGGCAACGTGTAATGGACTTTTATATGGTGAAGTAAACATGAGATGCACCATGGGACAAGTTATCTGTACATCTGATTGGATAAAAGTTTGAAATATTGTTAGAATGTCTGTGAGACCATCCTGACTCAAGTTGTGTTTGTGTGATGAACTCGGATTGGCCGTTCCTTAATGTTTCATATCTTAGTAACTTCCTTACACATACCGCTTGGTGGTGCTGTTACTTCATTTTTCATGTAGACTTATTTGTAACTCATGGGCCTGTCATGCAGATATGTGTGACGCAGATTTAATATCCGTGTTCCGTTAAATATTAATGTTTAAATTCTCTTTAAAATCTAATAGTGTCACATTATTAAATGTTGTAGACATTTTTCGGTTTAATAACGGTATGTTTCTTTAATACAAATACACATTTAATATTGTATGTCTTTATTGTTCATAAAATCAATTTGTTGACTTATTGTGAAGTATTGACATTGCTCTATTAAATGTATTTATAATGCACATTGATTGTGTGCTATTGCGTGACATTAGACTCTAATGTTTAAAGATGCAAATCTGGTGTTTCAAGATCCATTTCCCACGCAACATTTCCGAATGTTCAAATTCAGGTTATAATGTCATTAACTTGGATAATCTGTTTATAAATGTTAAACTACAGGTTTGTTTGTTATTAGTAAATAAACCTCGATCTTGTATTTGTCTGAAGTGCTCATATATGTTATTGTGCAATGGCGTCTTTATTTTTAAATAGACATTACAAACAAACAATTGTATCAAATGATCTGTAGAGATTGAAAAGTTTTTAGACTTTAAAATGTAACTCAATTTATCTTAGTATTTAGATATCCTCAACAGAAGAAATTTAAATGCACATGGTTGAGCCAATCACATAAGGCATCCACCAATCTTCATCTACTGAGCCGATCTCGATATGCTTTTCAAGCAAAGTATGTCAAGATAAGAAGAGAAGTAAATACACTCTTTAAATCTCTTAAAGGGACACTGTCCAAACAAATTTTCCGATTGGGCATGAAATGTTAATCAACTTTATAATTTAATCCGATTCTCAAATGTTAAGAAATATCTTGTTATTTTTCTTTGCAAATCAATAATGATATTTTAGATTACGGACAATTTTTGCAAAAAACCTGGGTTGTCCTTGATGATTGTTGGATCAATTAATCCAACCCAAAAAAAAAAAGTTCTGTCCAGAGTACTGAAGCAAAAAAATTATCTATTTAATGCCTTATTTTTAAAATAATGATAGCAACATCACGAGGAACATTGATAATCTGATACAAATTTAAAAGTTGCTTAAAATACAATACTCATTCAGAATGTATAAATCAATACTTTTTTAACTGTCTCCCTTTAAGTATATTTTGGGTTCATGTCCCTTTAAAGAGACATTTCACAATAATGCTTGAAAAAACATAAACCTAGGCACCTTCCTTTTGCTAAATTAGTATAACATATGAGTAAAGCATATTTATATTTACTTCTGGATTGTTTTACACACTGCCTGAAATATATATTGTAATGGATGTATTTCGCAGTCTTTGGCTTAGAGGGACATTAAGCTATATGTTATGTATGCATTTTGGATAAGATTATAATATTTTTTCTTAATATGTTTTGTTATTCAATAATTAGATTGTAATTATATATATTCTTGGATTAAATACATATCTACATAGGCTATTTTGATGATGATGATGATGATTGTTGGTTGCACATAGATGCCTTATGTAATTGACTAAGATATGTGCATTGATGTATATTTGTATATTTTTCAAAGTATATTTAAAGACTGAATGTAATTCTATAGTACTTTCTAAATATGTTTAAATTCTTTTAAGATTTTTTAAAAATTAAGACACAATATACTTTGTGAATGTCCCTTTAAGGACCAAAACATTTTGAATGTTGATTTAACATTGACAAAAGAAACTAAAGGGGAATGAAAATTATATATACATATGTGATGTCAAACCCAAGAGGTAAGATTTTAAAAACTACATAATATTAATAACTATAGGAAAATGTCCCTTTAAATGACTCCACAAGAAAATAAAATCTATTAACATGGCATCCAATAACTAGCTTATGAAAAATATGACGTTAAATGACCTACCATTTAGAAATGTAAAAATTGATACATTTAATAGAATAATGTTTTGAGATACCTAAGGAAGATACAAGATCTTATAAAATTAATTTTACATTCAACAACACTGTCACTTTAATGTAAGTGAACCACTTCCACTTCTTAAAAGTGAAACGAAATAATTAATGTCAAATTTTTAATACATATCCGAAATTATTTGAACATCTAAGAATTTCAAAAGAAAAGCATCGATAGATCTCACTCCCCAATTAATTTAAAAAAGATAGTTTAATTTAATATTCTCTGAATCAGTGGATTTTATAAAATTAATGCATTATTTGACCTTATGCATGTGCTTGTCAAATAGACAACTACCAGTCATGGGAGTCAAATTGTTTTTATTGACAGATTATATTGATATTTATTATAATCTGTTCAAAAGAGTGTATTTAATAATAAAATGTGGATTATTAACATTTAAAAAATTTAAAGTTTTTGAAACAAAAACATATTCCTGGAAGTCATCAGATGACAATCTGAAATTAAAAAAGAAATTTTTACAAAGTTAATACACACATTGTAAAATATTCATAAAATACATTTACAATCATCTTGTGTCTTTGCTCTAACTTTGTTCAACATTTTATAAAGATATTTATGATTTAAATTTTAAACTAAATAAAATAAACATACACCATTATATTGTGTTAGAAAAATTACATTTAAATATCAGAATTTCGAATTATACATAATAATGTATATCACATTCCAATAATAAATACATATGTATGCTGAACATAAATGTAATATTTCATGTCCATTCAAATACCTCTATATCAACTATAATATGTATTCCTTTTTCTGATTGTGATGCCTAAATATCTAATTATGAACTAAATATGACTAATTTATGTAAGCTACTAATATTCAACAGTCTTCACTAGCATGCATTGGTACACCAACCTGGATAATGCATGGTCTTTGAAAGTCAATTCAGGGGTAAACTGTTGATCTTCAATAGGTGTCTTATTCATCACTTCATAAAATAGAGGATTAAAATCCAATCTAAAAATTAGAAATTCATCTAAGTGTCTGATTGTGATGCCTAAATATCTAATTATGAACTAAACATGACTAATGTATGTAAGCTACTAATATTCAACAGTCTTCACTAGCATGCATTGGTACACCAACCTGGATAATGCATGGTCTTTGAAAGTCAATTCAGGAGTAAACTGTTGATCTTCAATAGGTGTCTTATTCATCACTTCAAAAATAGAGGACTGTGAAATACCATTAAAAAAAAATAAAAAAAAATATATAAGTGTCTCCAATAGGATGCCTCCACAGCCTTATTCTATCAAATAGTTGGCACTTACCGTGTGAACATGTCTTTGTATGGTTTTCAAGGTCAGCTTTTTGGAAATATAATGCCAGACATGATCCCATTGGTATACTTTAATTTCAATCTTGGCTTTTTCACACTGTCAGTCTGGGCAATCTTCACTGTCAGGCTTCAAATTCTTCCCTTTCAGTCTTTAGATTAAGTCAACTCCCTAATGGCAGAAATTTTTTTTTAAAAAATATTACTACAAGTGTGTGAATCAGTTCTGTACCCCTCTCCCACCCCCCATTTCTGAATCAATTTCTGTCACTAGCTTACTAAGCGTGTGTAGCATCTTGTGTTCTGTTCTATCAAGTGTGAAGAGGAGTCATATTGAGCAGAACGAACCTCTAATGTGTGACATTGAACCATAGCCATGCTAGAGGATATTGATGCTAGAGGATCCCTTTCTGAGTATGTACATTTTAAGTAATGTGTAAACTAAATACTAGTTTTTAAAATGTATGCCATATGATGTATTTGTGTACAATTCATGCCAGCAACAGTCCATACATTTATACTTACCAGCTGATGTCCTCTTTAAAAACCAGGTGGCAAAGACTCGCTACATGACCCAATGACCAGAGCATCACCTATATTAATAATTGAAACACATTTTTAGCATTTGATGAACAATCCTAACATGTTTGCACAATTCTCTACTTGTCATTTCCCTAGAGTTCACATCGATTAAAAATACTCCAGTCTAACTTCTATTATTTACCGTCTAAAGTGGCGGTTGATGATTTCTGCTCTGACATTGAGCCCCTCGTCCCGGAATGGCCCCTCTAGAACAGGATCATCCTCCTCATCTCTGAGGAGGTTTGGGTGCGCCTGGACGCCCTGCAGCATCCCAGCCCGCTGTGCAATATTATGCAGGACACTACAGGCTACAACGATCTTAGCCACCTTCTTTGGGTTGTACTGGAGGGCTCCTCCCGACCGGTCCAGGCACCTGAACCTCATCTTCAGGAGCCCGAACATCCGTTCAACCACCGCCCTGGTTCTCTTATGTGCCCTATTGTAGCGCTCCTCAGACACATCAGTCGGGCTACGCAAGGGGGTAATAAGCCAAGGTCGGCTCATGTACCCAGAATCACCTATAAATTATGAACAGAACATAATTAAAACTGAATCCTCAAAATATTATTTTTATTCCAATATAAAAAAAATTACACGATAATCCACTAACAATTTTTTTTTTTTAAAATGAATAATCTCGTTAAATCTTATTCTCTATCTTCCCATTTCAGCTAAGACATGCTACATATGCGTATTTCGCCTAAACCAAACCTTGTGTAAAATGCTAACTAAATGGTTACATTGCATTCTCTATCTGAGCATTTAAGGTAAGACATGCTACATATCTGCATTGAACTAAAACTAGATATTAGCGGAAAGAGACAATGACATGGTTAAATTGCATTAGCTAATATCTTCCCATTTCAGCTAAGACATGCTACATATGCGTATTTCGCCTAAACCAAACCTTGTGTAAAATGCTAACTAAATGGTTACATTGCATTCTCTATCTGAGCATTTAAGGTAAGACATGCTACATATCTGCATTGAACTAAAACTAGACATTAGCGGAAAGAGACAATGACATGGTTAAATTGCCTTAGCTAATATCTTCCCATTTCAGCTAAGACATGCTACATATGCGTATTTCGCCTAAACCAAACCTTGTGTAAAATGCTAACTAAATGGTTACATTGCATTCTCTATCTGAGCATTTAAGGTAAGACATGCTACATATCTGCATTGAACTAAAACTAGACATTAGCGGAAAGAGACAATGACATGGTTAAATTGCATTAGCTAATATCTTCCCATTTCAGCTAAGACATGCTACATATGCGTATTTTGCCTAAACCAAACCTTGTGTAAAATGCTAACTAAATGGTTACATTGCATTCTCTATCTGAGCATTTAAGGTAAGACCTGCTACATATCTGCATTGAACTAAAACTAGACATTAGCGGAAAGAGACAATGACATGGTTAAATTGCATCCTATAGCTGAACATGACGCTAACATTTTAAAACTACAGTGGCAATTGTCTAACTAATTAACCATGTTGTGCACAAATACTCACCAACGAGACAACCAGGGGGCATTTGTCTTTCCTCAAACTGTCTCCACAGGGACGACTGAAAGAGGATGCGGGCATCATGACAAGCTCCTGCAAAATTCGCACACACATGCATAATCCTCATCTGTGCGTCACAAACATACTGCACGTTGAGGCTATGAAAATGTTTGCGATTTCTGAAGGGCAAGTCATCAATTGGAGCACGCAGCGCAATGTGGGTACAATCAATGGCTCCCAAGACATTGGGCAATTGAGCAATATCAAAGAATTCCCGCTTCAGGCGCCTCCAATCACCATCATTTTGTGGGAATCCTATGTATTGCTTACTGATACGTACCATGGCGTCCAGAAATTTATCAAACACCACAGAGAATGTACCTTGAGCCAGGCCATGCATGTACAGTTCTCCGGATTGAAAACTCCCGGAGGCCAGGACGTATAGACAACTTAGCATCTTACTCATGCCGGGAACAGCAGTCCTTATTGTTATACGTGGCTCCAAATGAGGTTTAAGAAGATCGTAAAGGCCAATGAGCTGTTCGCGATTGAGCCGATACTTATCATAAACCTCAAAGTCGCTCATGTTTTCCAAGGTGGGTCTCACCCTGTAGACACGAGGACCTCGAACCAGATGACCCCTTTGTCTCAGTCTGAGCCGCCGAGGCTGCCTGATTCGATCAACAGCTAGTTCGCCAATAGCAGCACCAGCAGCGTCTACCACGTCCTCGTCATCATCCATCTTTGAAAACAGCGTAACAAGGTAAACACTTGATCTGATGTGGATCACAAGTGATGCTTTGGCCATGTTGTTTGGGGGATTTATAGTACAATTAGTCCAATGGTAGTGAGTTTGTAATGATTGCTAATTGTATTCACTTGTTTGTATGTGAGCGGCGCGAATGCTTTCACAGTGGGCGTTTTTTTGTTGTTTGCTGAAATGTTGTTTTCCCACAATGAATCTCAATGTGAAAGTGTCAAATATCACACATACAGTGCATGTTCATATGCGTAATCAATATTTCTTAAACGCGATCTTATAGTAACAAGCACACGTCCAGGCTAACATGAATGAAAGTGCATAGTTGTGTATAATGTGCATCGAATGTGATCGATCAATGTTGCTGCAATATTGTTTGTAAACGATAAAGTAACATCTGCCATCTGTAGTATTGTATATATAAGTGATTGCCGAGCTGTCAATATTGTATGCGTCCCTTTAAAATCGCAATAATAATTCAGAACTTCCCGTCTGCCATCTGTAGTATTATATATATAAGTGATTGCCGAGCTGTCAATATTGTATGCGTCCCTTTAAAATCTCAATAATTATTCAGAACTTACCGTCTGCCATCTGTAGTGTTGTATATATAAGTGATTGCCGAGCTGTCAATATTGTATGCGTCCCTTTAAAATCGCAATAATAATTCAGAACTTCCCGTCTGCCATCTGTAGTATTGTATATATAAGTGATTGCCGAGCTGTCAATATTGTATGCGTCCCTTTAACATCTGCATAATAATTCAGAACTTCCCGTCTGCCATCTGTAGTATTGTATATATAAGTGATTGCCGAGCTGTCAATATTGTATGCGTCCCATAAAAATGGCCCTAATACTGAAGCACTTCCGGCTGTCATCTGTAGTATTGTATATATAAGTGATTGCCGAGCTGTCAATATTGTATGCGTCCCTTTAAAATCGCAATAATAATTCAGAACTTCCCATCTGCCATCTGTAGTATTATATATATAAGTGATTGCCGAGCTGTCAATATTGTATGCGTCCCATTAAAATGGCACTAATACTGAATAACTTCCGGCTGTCATCTGTAGTATTGTATATATAAGTGATTGCCGAGCTGTCAATATTGTATGCGTCCCATTCAAATGGCACTAATACTGAATAACTTCCGGCTGTCATCTGTAGTATTGTATATATAAGTGATTTGCGATCTGACAATATTTATTAATTGTCCCATTCAAATCTCCCTAATAATGCTGTTCCAAACTGTTATTTACGTATATGTTGTATTGTAGTATTGAGTGTTAAAGTTCAGAAAGGGGCGGTACAGTCGTGAATCTGTGATGTGTATGGTTGAATCTTCTAATGACGTCATGATATTATTAACCTGCCTATGTAGTTCTGAAATCCTCATTGTGTTGTTGTATTGTGCTACATTGTTATTGTGTGCTGAATAAAATATAAATGTGTGCTTTGTGGTTGCGTGATGGGTGATGCGTGTTATGTACATATACGTATATATTGTGATTGTGTCCCACATATGCTGACTTTTATATAGCGATGTGGCATTGTTGTTCCTTCCCATAAAGTGACATCTGTAATCTGGTGTAATGATGTTGTTCTTGTACGTAATTCCTAATGGTTTATTGTGATGGAATCATGATGTTAAAAGTACATTAAAATCCATATGTTGTGTTTTGTGATTCCTCTAGAGAATGTAATGTGTTTTTCCCCCATCATTTGAATGCACATGTATGAGTGACTGTTAAAAGTAATGTATGTGCATCCATGACTGATCATGTGTTAAGCCTATGTAGATATGCAGTTGCTGCAAGCATATGAGTTGAATAAATGAAATGCAATAATAAAGGTAAATGAGAGGTGTTTCCCATTGTGTACTGTTTGTGAATCCAGAAAAGTTTAATTACTTTTTTTGTCCGTTTAAATGTAATATTTTTTTAATAAAAATGTGTTACTAGTGATGTTGATTTGTAGTTGATGTAATCTAAAAGTGTGAAACAATTTAATGGTGTTGTGAATATTCAATAATTAAAATCCATAAGTCCACCATAAGGAAATAGTCATTTCTTGATGTATTTATCATAGCTGTGTCTAACGCAGAAAAGCATGTATTTTTTTCCAATTTCTAGCGCTGGTATTTGGAGTTTTTTTGTCTACGCTATTTGCGTGCGTTATGGAAATCTGTCTGTCGCGTGCACGAGCACGTCTTCCCCATAGAAGTCAATGGAGGCTCCAAATTTTGGTCAATATTTTTTTCAAAGACTGGTTTTCCTCGTAAAGTGAGTGACGTCATGAGCTTGTGTGAAAAAGTAGCTAAATCTTGTTCATTTTATTAAAAAAAACTTGTTTGTGTATGTAATGTGGTGTATATTGTTTGTATGCATCGATGAGTGTATGTTTGTGATAATCTTCTTAGTTATATTAAGCTATATGAGGGTCTTTTCCCGTGTGTCAATGTAAGTCAATGTGAAAATGGATTTGTGTTGTTTTTTTTCTAACACCCGAGATCTCGCAACTTTGATCCTTTGTATTTGGATGAAAAATTATAAAATGATAAAAATAAAAATAGTGTTGTGTTTGTATGAGTGTAAGTGTAGTTTGTGTAATATTTGTTTTGTGATTCGTGGATGTTTATTTTGTCGGTATATGTTTACTACAGGGTTTGAGCTGTCGGTAGAGATTTGTGCGTTGGGTGATTTTTGAGTGTTGGTAACTAAACTCTAAATACCGGAGGGCGGTAAAAACCAGCGTTAGGAGCCTCTAACGCTAGTTTTCACAGCTACCGCCAAACTCTAAATCTAGGCCTATGTCCTTTAAGAATCACACTTTTGGCTAGATTACGAGTTTTGCAGTAAGCTGAAAAGGCAGCGTTAACAGGTCTTGCAGGTTTAGGGGCACCACGCACTTTTTTGGCCTTACTGCAAACCAACTTACGTAAATTTCGTAAAGCCTTTTCTCCTGTTAAGTGTAGTCAGTCCACGGGTCATCCATTACTTATGGAATATATCTCTTCCTAACAGGAAACTGCAAGAGAATCACCCAGCAGAGCTGCTATATAGCTCCTCCCCTCACATATCATATTCAGTCATTCTCTTGCAGCCTAACTAAAAGGACGCTGTGAGAGATCTGTGGTGTTTTTTTAACTTAGTTTATTTCTTAAAGGCACAGTAGCGTTTTTTATATTGCTTGTAAATTAATTTTGAAAAGTATTTCCAAGTTTGCTAGTCTCATTGCTAGTTTGTTTAAACATGTCTGACTCAGATGAATCTCTTTGTTCACTTTGTTCAAAGGCCAATGTGGAGCCCAATAGAAATAGACCCGGGAGCGGTGCTGATAGATGCTCTGACAGCCCCTTGGGTCTTCAACATGGCTTATGTGTTTCCACCATTCCCGATGCTTCCTCGTTTGATTGCCAAGATCAAACAGGAGAGAGCTTCGGTGATTCTGATAGCGCCTGCGTGGCCACGCAGGACCTGGTATGCAGACCTAGTGGACATGTCGTCCTGTCCACCGTGGTCTCTGCCTCTGAGACAGGACCTTCTAATTCAGGGTCCTTTCAACCATCCAAATCTAATTTCTCTGAGGCTGACTGCATGGAGATTGAACGCTTGATTCTATCAAAGCGTGGCTTCTCAGAGTCGGTTATTGATACCTTAATACAGGCTAGGAAGCCTGTTACCAGAAAAATTTACCATAAGATATGGCGTAAATATTTATATTGGTGCGAATCCAAGAGTTACTCATGGAGTAAGGTTAGGATTCCTAGGATATTGTCCTTTCTACAAGAGGGTTTAGAAAAGGGCTTATCTGCTAGTTCGTTAAAGGGACAGATTTCTGCTCTGTCTATTCTTCTACACAAACGTCTGGCTGAAGTTCCAGACGTTCAGGCTTTCTGTCAGGCTTTAACTAGGATTAAGCCTGTGTTTAAGTCTGTTGCTCCGCCGTGGAGCTTAAACTTAGTTCTGAATGTTCTTCAAGGCGTTCCATTTGAACCCCTTCATTCCATTGATATCAAGCTGTTATCTTGGAAAGTTCTGTTTTTGATGGCTATTTCCTTGGCTCGAAGAGTCTCTGAGTTATCTGCCTTACATTGTGATTCTCCTTATCTGATTTTTCATTCAGACAAGGTAGTCCTGCGTACTAAACCTGGGTTCTTACCTAAGGTAGTTACTAACAGGAATATCAATCAAGAGATTGTTGTTCCATCACTGTGTCCTAACCCTTCTTCAAAGAAGGAACGACTTTTGTATAATCTGGACGTAGTCCGTGCCCTGAAATTCTATTTGCAGGCAACTAAAGATTTTCGTCAAACTTCTTCCCTGTTTGTCGTTTACTCTGGACAGAGAAGAGGTCAAAAGGCTTTGGCTACCTCTCTCTCTTTTTGGCTTTGTAGCATAATACGCTTAGTCTATGAGACTGCTGGACAGCAGCCTCCTGAAAGGATTACAGCTCATTCTACTAGAGCTGTGGCTTCCACCTGGGCCTTTAAAAATGAGGCCTCTGTTGAACAGATTTGCAAGGCTGCGACTTGGTCTTCGCTTCACACTTTTTCAAAATTTTACAAATTTGACACTTTTGCTTCTTCGGAGGCTATTTTTGGGAGAAAGGTACTTCAGGCAGTGGTTCCTTCTGTTTAATGTTCCTGCCTTGTCCCTCCCTTCATCCGTGTACTTTAGCTTTGGTATTGGTATTCCATAAGTAATGGATGACCCGTGGACTGACTACACTTAACAGGAGAAAACATAATTTATGCTTACCTGATAAATTCCTTTCTCCTGTAGTGTAGTCAGTCCACGGCCCGCCCTGTTTTTACGGCAGGTCTAAATTTTAATTAAACTCCAGTCACCACTGTACCCTATGGTTCCTCCTTTCTCGTCTGCTTTGGTCGAATGACTGAATATGATATGTGAGGGGAGGAGCTATATAGCAGCTCTGCTGGGTGATTCTCTTGCAGTTTCCTGTTGGGGAAGAGATATATTCCATAAGTAATGGATGATCCGTGGACTGACTACACTACAGGAGAAAGGAATTTATCAGGTAAGCATAAATTATGTTTTTTCTATGGGACTTGCATAGCGCCGGTATTACGAGTTTGTCCTGGGAGGCCAAAAAGTGAGCGGTACACCCTACCCCGTCAAGATTCGTACCGCATTTTAAAGTCAGTAGTTAGGAATTTTACACTACAAAGCTGTAGCATAAAACTCATAACTAAAGTGCTAAAAAGTACACTAACACCCATAAACTACCTATTAACCCTTAAACCGAGGCCTTCCTGCATCGCAAACACTATAATAACATTTTTAACCCCTAATCTGCTGCTCCGGACATCGCTGCCACTATAATAAACATATTAACCCCTAAACTGCTGCACTCCCGCCTCGCAAACACTAGTTAAATATTATTAACCCCTAATCTGCTGCCCCCAACATCTCCGCCACCTACATTATACTTATTAACCCCTAATCTGCTGTCCCCAACGTCGCTGCCACTATTCTAAAGTTATTAACCCCTAAACCTAAGTCTAACCCTAACCCTAACACCCCCTAACTTAAATATAATTAAAATAAATATAAATAAAATTACTATCATTACCTAAATTATTCCTATTTAAAACTAAATACTTACCTATAAAATAAACCCTAAACAGGCTACAATATAACTAATAGTTACATTGTATCGGCTCCATCTTCAAGACATCCGGCGCGAAGCATCCTCTTCAATCGACGGCTTCTTCGGCATGGATGTGCCTTTAAGTGACATTATCCAAGATGGCGTCCCTTAGATTCCGATTTGCTCGCATTCTATTGGCTGATTGGAACAGCCAATAGAATGCCAGCTCAATCCTATTGGCTGATTGCATCAGCCAATAGGATTTTTTCTACCTTAATTCAGATTGGCTGATAGAATTCGGAATTTAAGGGACGCCATCTTGGATGACGTCACTTAAAGAAACATTCATTCCGAAGAAGCCGTCAGGTGGGCTTTTTTTATTTTGATAGGGCTATTAGATTAGGTGTAATTAGTTTAAATAACTTGTAATTTGTTTTTTTATTTTTTGTAATTTAGTGTTTTTTTGTGTGGTAATTTAGCTAATTTTATTTAATTTTTTAAATTGTATTTAATTTAGGTAATTTATTTAATTGTAGTGTAAGGTTAGGTGTTAGTGTAACTTAGGTTAGGTTTTATTTTACAGGTCAATTTGTATTTATTTTAGCTAGGTAGTTATTAAATAGTTAATAACTATTTAGTAACTATTGTACCTAGTTAAATTAAATATAAACTTGCCTGTAAAATAAAAATAAACCCTAAGCTAGCTACAATGTAACTATTAGTTATATTGTAGCTTGCTTAGGGTTTATTTTATGGGTAAGTATTTAGTTTTAAATAGGAATAATTTAGTTAAAGGGACACTGAACCCAATTTTTTTCTTTTGTGATTCAGATAGAGTATGACATTTTAAGCAGCTTTCTAATTTACTCCTATTATCAAATTTTCTTAATCCTCTTGGTATCTTTTTTTGAAATGCAAGAATGTAAGTTTAGATACCGGCCCATTTTTGGTGAACAACCTGGGATGTCCTTGCTGATCGGTGTATACATTCATCCACCAATAAAAAGTGCTTTCCAGAATACTGAACCAAAAAAAAGCTTAGCTGCCTTCTTTTCAAATAAAGTTAGCAAGAGAATGAAGAAAAATTGATAATAGAAGTAAATTAGAAAGTTGCTTAAAAGTGCATGCTCTGTCTGAATCACAAAAGAAAAATATTTGGGTTCAGTGTCCCTTTAATGTTAGGAATTTTCTTTAGATTTATTTAAATTATATTTAAGTTAGGTGGTGTTAGGGTTAGACTTAGGTTTAGGGGTTAATAAATTTAGAATAGTGGCGGCGACATTGGGGGCGGCAGATTAGGGGTTAATAAATGTAGCTAGATTGCGGCGACATTGGGGGCAGCAGATTAGGGGTTCATAAGTATAATGTAGGTGTCGGCGATGTCCGGAGTGGCAGATTAGGTGTTAATAAATATAATGTAGGTGTCGGCGATGTCGGGGGCTGCAGATTAGGGGTTAATAAGTGTAAGATAAGGGGTGTTTAGACTCGGGGTTCATGTTAGGGTGTTAACATAAAATGTGTTTCCCCATAGGAACCATGGGGCTGCGTTACTGAGTTTTACACTGCTTTTTTGCAGCCGGCTCTCCCCATTGATGTCTATGGGGAAATTGTGCATGAGCACGTACAACCAGCTCACTGCTGACTTAAGCAGCGCTGGTATTGGAGTGCAGTTTGGAGCACAATTTTGCTCTACGCTCACTTCTTGCTTGTTAACACTGGGTTTGTAAAAACCCATAATAGCAGCGCTGTAGGAAAGTGAGTGGTGAGAATAAACTGCACGTTAGCACAGCACAACTCATAACGCAAAACTCGTAATCTAGCCGTTTGTTTCTAAAGGGAAATTAAACCAAATTTTTTTTTTTAATGATTCAGATAGAGCATGCAATTTTTACCCCTTAAGGACCAAAGACGTACAGGGTACGTCCTACAAAAACTGTCACTTAATGACCAAGGACGTACCATGTATGTCCTCAGGGTTTTGAAACGGTGGAAGTGATCGTGATCGATTCCAGCTGCTTTTAGGTTATTGCAGAGATGCCTCGATATTGTGACATCCTGCAATAACCTTTTTTAAGCATCCAATGCAGAGAGAGACACTCTGTGGCGCTCTCTGCATCGGCCAGCGATGGTGCCGATTGTTGGTGGGTGGGAGCCATAGCAGGGAGGCGGGTGGGTGTCCGGGAGTGCGAGAGGGGGCGGGGCTCGGGAGCTCGCGCATGGACATTAACATTATGTACAAGATGGTAAAGGGAAAGGGAGGGGGATCGGGGAGGGGGGAGGGTATTGAGGGGGGGCAGCTACACTACAGAAAATGGGGTGTTTATATATATATATTTTTTTTTTAAAAAGGGCAATTTTTTTAGTAAATTCTGTACAGACAGCTGCCAGTACCTAAGATGGTGGCCAATAGGTCGAGGGGGGAGGCTGAGAGATCTGTTTGGGGGAGATCAGGGAGGTTGGGGGTAATGGGGGATCCTACACTTACAATACATATATATATATATATATATATATATATATGGTGCAAGAGAAATGGCACACACCAACCAGTCAGCACCCTGGTGCTCTGCTAATATTCATATACAAAGTTCTGTAGAGATCCACGCTTGGCTCCATTGTATTAGGACCATCAAAGCAGGCACAAGAGTCAGGGATTTAAATCAACGCCTTTTTATGTGAAAACACACAAGTGAAAAACAAGGACCTTGCCCAAACGTTTTGGCTCACGCAGGAGCCTTTTTCAATGGAGGCCGTGCAGACATAAATTGCAATATACAAACCCCTTACTTAAATACCCCTACCAAATGACTTAACACAGTATCAGAGTCGGCACTCAAAGATGACGTCATCGTCTGGCGCCCGTGTAGACCACCAACCAGGTACACAAACAGCCCAACAATGTATCACAATGTCAAACGGGTGATCCAGACAAAGAGTAAAAGGCTGTTACTGTAAAAACAACATCCAAAAGTGAAAAAGTTACAATTAAATAATCCCAATATTATACAACTAGTACCAACTATTTAAAACAACTATTTAAACAGCATTGGAACCATGTTAGCACCATCTATACTCAATGGTATCAAAGTGCCCATAGGCCCAATATATCAATACACCTAATAGATTACACAAAATATATGGTAAATAAATTTAAACCAAATAGAAAGAATGTGAAACACCCTAAATATATAGGCTCCTTGCCTCAGGAGTAGGTAGAAGAAACACGAACAGCTACCACCATCTCAATCATTTACGGTAGCAGCAGGCGAGATCAATATTCGCATTTAATCCCTTTAGGGGACAAAGTGTCCAAAGTAAAGATCCATCTTGACTCAAGTCGCAGTAGAGCTAATGCTCTGTCAACCTAGATTTCAATGTGATGGGGTCAGTTCTTTGCAGCTCCTGCGGGTCGTGCGTAATAATACGGATGGCTATCACAAGAAGAGGCAGCTCGAGGAGATGTCAGCACGTTTTCTCCAACGGGGATACCCTTCTAAGTTGATCACAGAGCAATGCAAAAAGGCTGAACAATGGACACAGGAAGATCTAACTACTAGAAAATATACCAACACTGAGGACAAATGCCTGAACTTTATTACTACCTACCTACCTGGTTCCTTCTATTATGTTAGAAAAACAGTGACATCCTTCCGTGAACGACTTGCCAATCATATATAATATAATCAGCAATAAGGCAGACATTGGAAAAAGGTTGTTCAAACCAGCCTGTTGCACAGCATTTTCTGCAAGCAGGTAATTCAGTATCTATGCTAAGGTTGATGCTTATAGACCACGTCCCAGACGAGGGGGTGACAGAGCATTAGCTCTAATGGTTTGGAAATAGCAAAGTGCTACTTGTACTTATTGCCCTATAACTTGCAAAAAAAGCAAAGAACATGTAAACATTGGGTATTTCTAAACTCAGGATAAAATTTTGAAACTATTTAGCATGGGTATTTTTTGGTGGTTGTAGATGTGCAACAGATTTTGGGGGTCAAATTTAGAAAAAGTGTGTTTTTTTAATTTTTGTAATAATATTTTATAATTTCTTTTATAGTAAATTATAAGATATGATGAAAATAATGGTATCTTTAGAAAGTCCATATAATGGCGAGAAAAATTGTATATAATAGGTGTGGGTACAGTAAATGACTAAGAGGAAACTTATAGCTAAACACAACACGGCAGAAATGTAAAAATAGCCCTGGTCCCAAATGGTAAGAAAATTTAAAAGTGCTGTGGTCACTAAGGGGTTAAACAACTTTCTTATTTACTCCTTGAAAATCCGGAATGTATAAGCTGAGGAGCCGGACCATTTTTGGTTCAGTACCCTGGATAGCGCGTGCTGATTGGTGGCTCCATTTAGCCACCAATCAACAAGCGATACCCAGGTGCTGAACCAAAAATGTGCCAACTCCTAAGCTTACATTCCTGATTTTCAAATAAAGATACCAAGAGAACAAAGAAAAATTGATAATAGGAGTAAATAAGTAAGTTGCTTAAAATCGCATGCTCTATCTGAACCATGAAAGAATAAATGTTGGTTTCGTAACCGTTTAATAAAGCTTCATTTTGCATGCACTTTTAGATCCTTATACCTGAGCTACAGAAGAAAAACCCTACATTACATAGGAAATCGGAGTTATTACAGCAGTCACTAAGATGAGTACAGTGTCCCAAATAATTACAGGTTTAAAAAATCCACTGGGCTAATAAAATAAGGGCTTTTCTTGACAGTGACACTGTCATTCTCTTTGTTTATGTAGAGCAGTGTTTTTCAACCAGTGTGCCGTGGCACACTAGTGTGCCGTGAGAGATCCTCAGGTGTGCCACGGCAGACTGACAACAGTGTGACATATTTTTAAACTTTGCTTGTTTTTTACTCCCAGTGCAGGGGTAGTTTGTAGGAGGCATTGCATAACAGCACAATACATACAGTATGTGTGTGTATGTGTTTATATATATATATATATATATATATATGCTGTATTAGGCTACAATGTGTGATTTTTTTTTTAAATTTTGGGATGGTGGTGTGCCACAGGATTTTTTAATGTAAAAAATGTAAAAAAGTGTGCCACTGATGTAGAGGACTAGTGGCCAGGGTGGATTGACTTTTACTACTTAAAGGGACACTCAAGTCAAAATAGACTTTTATGATTCAGATAGAGCATACAGTTTTAAGATACTTTCCAATTGACTTCCATTATTACATTTTAAGAAGTCTTTTTATATACACACTTTCTGGGAAACAAAATCCTACTGAGCATGTATAGGGTATAGGTATACTAGTCTGTGATTGGCTGATGTCTGTCACATGATACATGGGGCCGGAAAATGGGAGAAAAAATAACTTTATCAGAAAAAATCTGTTGCTTATTGTAAATTGAGAGTAGGTGTTTAAATCATTGTTTTTTTTATTACGCACTTAATTATTAATTAATTATGCAATTCTACTGCATTGAGTGGTCCTTTAAACACCTCACTACTTGGCTATTTGCAAAACTGAGGTATGTGTGAGGTGGGAGTGGTATTTATAGGCTTTTGAAGTTTGGGAAACTTTGCCTCCTCCTGGTAGGAATGTATATCCCATACGTAACAGCTCGTGGACTCTCACCACCATGAAAGAAATTAATTTATCAGGTAAGTTCTTACATAAATTATGTTTTTTTTCTAACACCCCACATCCCCTTACTTTAACCCCCTTATAAATGCTTTTTGCAGTTGTTTTATTAAAACATAAAGATGGTCATATTTTTTTATTTTAAGAGAGGAACGCTACACTTTATTTGGGGGCAAATCGGGGGCCATTTATTTAATCAACCAGAGGTCTGACATCTGGTTAATTTTCAGGGAGCAAAGTTCTACCATGAGCTTGAAATAGCATTAACCAGCTACTTGTAATGGCTGGTTATTTATCATGCAACTTTTCCCGTTTACAGGCGAATGATAAATCAGCGCTTTACTTGTAATCTAGCCCTTAGCGTTTAATTTCCTTTTAAAGTGTCATGTTGGCTATTACCTGCTACTGTGACCCAAGATGGCGTCCCTTCAATTCCGATCGGTTGATAGAATTCTATCAGCCAATCGGAATTAAGGTAGAAGAAATCCTATTGGCTGATCCAATCAGCCAATAGGATCGAACTCGCATTCTATTGGCTGATTGGAACAGCCAATAGAATGCAAGCTCAATCCTCTTGGCTGATTGGATCAGCCAATAGGATTTTTTCTACCTTAATTCCGATTGGTTGATAGAATTCTATCAGCCAATCGGAATTGAAGGGACGCCATCTTGGATGACGCCACTTCAATTAGTCATTGGATGAAGACAGAAGAGGATGCTCTGCGTCGGATGTCTTGAAGATGGACCCACTCCGCTCCGGATGGATGAAGATAGAAGATGCCGTCTGGATGAAGACTTCTGCCCGTCTGGAGGACCTCTTCTTCCCGGATAGGATGAAGAATTCTGCCCGTCTGGAGGACCACTTCTGCCCAGTTGGGTGAAGACGTCTCAAGGTAGGGTAATCTTCAAGGGGTTAGTGTTAGGTTTTATTAAGGGGGGATTGGGTGGGTTTTAGAGTAGGGCTGGGTGTATGGGTGGTGGGTTTTAATGTTGGGGGGGTATTGTACTTTTTTTTTTTTTAGGTAAAAGAGCTGATTATTTGGGGCAATGCCCCACAAAAGGCCCTTTTAAGGGCTATTTGTAGTTTAGTATAGGGTAGGGATTTTTATTATTTTGGGGGGCTTTTTTATTTTATTAGGGGGATTAGACTAGGTGTAATTAGTTTAAAAAACTTGTAATTATTTTATTATTTTCTGTAATTTAGTGTTTTTTTGTTGTTTTAGTTTATTTTATTTAATTGTAATTAATTTAATGTAATGTAGGTAATTAATTTAATTATAGTGTAGTGTTAGGTGTAATTGTAACTTAGGTTAGGTTTTATTTTACAGGTATATTTGTATTTTAGCTAGGTAGTTATTAAATAATAACTATTTAATAACTATTGTACCTAGTTAAAATAAATACAAAGTTGCCTGTAAAATAAAAATAAACCCTAAGCTGGCTACAATGTAACTATTAGTTATATTGTAGCTAGTTTAGGGTTTATTTTATAGGTATTTAGTTTTAAATAGGAATAATTTAGTTAATTGTAGTAATGTTATTTAGATTTATTGTAATTATATTTAAGTTAGGGGGTGTTAGGGTTAGGGTTAGACTTAGATTTAGGGGTTAATACATTTAATATAGTTGCAGCGATGTTGGGGGCGGCAGATTAGGGGTTAATAAATGTAGGTAGGTGTCGGCGATGTTAGGGACAGCAGATTAGGGGTTAATACAAATTTCACTAGTGTTTGCGATGCGGGAGTGCAGCGGTTTAGGGGTTAATATATTTATTATAGTGGTGGCGATCTCCGGTTCGGCAAATTAGGGGTTAAAAAATGTATTATAGTGTTTGCGATGGGGGGGGGCTCGGTTTAGGGGTTAATAGGTAGTTTATGGGTGTTAGTGTACTTTTTAGCACTTTAGTTAAGTTTTATGCTACGGCGTTAGCCCATAAAACTCTTAACTACTGACTTTTAAATGCGGTACGAGTCTTGACAGGAGAGGGTGTACCGCTCACTTTGAGGAATACTCGTAATACCGGCGTTAGGAAAATCCCATTGAAAATATAGGATACGCAATTGACGTAAGTGGATTTGTGGTATCTTAGAGTCGCGCCAAAAAAGTGAGCGGTACATCTGTACCTGCAAGACTCGTAATACCAGCGGGCGTTAAAAAGCAGCGTTGGGACCTCTCAACACTGCTTTTTAACCCTAACGCAAGACTCATAATCTAGGCAAGTGTGTTTTCGCATTTTTTCATCATATTTTATCCAAAAAAAATTATAGTAAATTATAAGATATGATGAAAACAATGGTATCTTTAGAAAGTCCATTTAATGGCGAGAAAAACGGTATATAATATGTGTGGGTACAGTAAATGAGTAAGAAGAAAATTACAGCTAAACACAGACACCGCAGAAATGTAAAAATAGCCTTGGTCCCAAATGGCCAGAAAATGGAAACGTGCTGTGGTCACTAAGGGGTTAAACACTTTTTTCTACCTCAAAACTAGAATTTGAGCACGTTTTGTAGTTCACACATGGGAACTGCAATAGTTTTTTTATTGGCACTGGTATATTAAAAGGTTCACCTTACCAATGCCATAAACACTTCCTAATGAAGCTACCTACTACTGGCAAACAGAGGCATAACTAGAAACCACAAGGCCCAGGTGCAAGAATCTAAGAAAGCCCGCCCCACCCCGAAAAAATAAATAAATGTGATTTTGATACATATCTCCCCCCCCCCCTCATATAAAACTGAATAAATTGTCTCACTCTTAACAAAATCCCTACATTATACTGCATTTGCTCAAACCAGTTGCACTAACGTCTAGCTAGTGGATCTATGATCTATGATGTTTAGTATACACATTTCTCAAACTTGTAAACAATGTAATTGCTGCTCTGGAGCTCACATTAGCTGTGTATTTTAGCACTTTGCAGTGCATAAACAGATGCAAGAAGCAGTGAAATTATTTCATACTTTAGCACATTCATGTTTGGCTCCTTTGAGCACTATTAACAATGCAATGAAACTGTATAATTTCTTACACTAGAGACACTGACTTGTGGAGTTGGAGTAATAATAGCCACAAATATGCTCATTTAGAGAAAAAAATAAAAAAATAAATAAATATATATATATATATATATATATATATATATATATGTACATATGATCACTGGATGTTACCCACGGCTGGCAGATGTATATCCTGGGATATCCAAAAAAGCAGGCAGACACAGGATTTCCTCAATCGCCTTTATTCAGCAAGGAAAGGCTAATATCCAAATGTTTCGGCTCTCGCAGGAGACTTTCTCAATTGAAGCTAAACAGAAATGCAGTGAACACCCAAGACCCTCCCCTATATACCAGCATAACCTAGTGTGTACCAATCAGAAAGCAGCAACTATGCATCTCAATCTTTTATGTAACACCTGTGCAGTTGCACCCAGTGATGTGCAGTCACTAGAGGCAGGTGAGGCAGCGCTTCACCTCTCATATGGGCAAAAGTATATATTTTTTATTGGCTTTAAAAAAAATTGCTATTTTTTCCCCAGCATTTTTTTTCACAGCTACATGTTGTGCAATGGAGAGGCACAAGCAGGTCTGCCCACCATTACACAACATGCTGCGCCACCTACTGGATGAAAGTGGTTAAGATCATTGCATGGCCCATAACTGCTTATTTAAGGCAGTCCTATTTGGGCTGAACCAATCCAGTGAGAGGCATTAGTAAGTGGAACTTAGGGTTGGGGCTGGATGTTAAATCATATAAAACAAAACAAAAACGGAAAAAACAACTTTCATTTATTTTGTTGCTGTCCTGTGAAGCTGCCAGCTTTGCTAAAGTGAAAAAGAGAGTTCTGTACTACCCCTCTAAGTGCAGTGGAATATTCCACTGTCACTTCCTTACAGAGCAGCCAGGAAGAGATGCAGACTTGCAGTGTTTTAGCCACATTTTATTAAAGTAAGTTCTGCAATCTTAGATTTTGCTGAAAGGTTTTCTGTTAGTGAAAATGATAATTTAATTAATGTGGTTTAGTGTTTTTTTTGTTTTTTTTACTCTTTTACAGCAGTTTAAGGATCATTTTTGTATTTTTTTTACTCAAAATTTACACTAGCAGCTTTCCTCTGTACTTCACACTAATTTATAGTCTCACTTTATGAACTCTCTGTAGCTCTGCTGTTTTATTACTTAAAAATGCAGTGGTCCCTCTCCCCCCCTTGTGTGTGTGTGTGTGTGTCTCTCTCTATATCTATCTATCTATCTATCTATCTATCTATCTATCTATCTATCTATCTATCTATCTATCTATCTATCCATCTCTCTCCTTATGTGTCGTTCTCCCCCATGGTCTCTTTCTCTCTCTGTCTCTCTTCCTCCCCCTCTGACTCTCTCATCCCTTATGTGTCTCTCTAACCCTCTGTGTGTGATTGTGTCTCTCTCTCTTTCTCTAACCCTCTGTGTATGATTGTGTCTCTCTCTCTTTCTCTCTCTCTCTAACCCTCTGTGTGTGATTGTGTCTCTCTTTCTCTCTAACCCTCTGTGTGTGATTGTCTCTCTCTTTCTCTCTCTCTCTTTCTAACCCTCTGTGTGTGATTGTGTCTCTCTCTCTCTCTAACCCTCTGTGTGTGATTGTGTCTCTCTCTCTTTCTCTAACCCTCTGTGTGTGTGATTGTGTC